>NW_017675248.1:0-68198 GCF_001879085.1 Nicotiana attenuata | reverse complement strand
AGTGTGGGGTGAGGTAGATTGTCTGGGTGACTTTTTCATGCTACTTTAGCTGTGTTCGTTTAATTTAAATAATTTTTTTTTTAAAGATTGGACTTTTCCTGATGATGGATCTTCTAGACAGTTTTCTTGAGGGAAGTAAGTCTAAAGAAAATACCAAAAAGATTTTTTGTTTTGTTTTAGGTAGTGTAGCAATTCCCCCTTGGTTTTTCTTTGTGCCGCGGTTCTTTTCCAAGGGTTTTATTTGAACCGGGTGTAGTTAGTTTTTTTTTGGGGAATAAGAGCCATTGGGTTGTGTTTTGAATTGAAGCAATATCTCTTGACTTTGTTATGCCTTGAGAATAGTGAGTGCTTTGGTTGTGACGCTTAGGCTCAGTTTTTGACTCTTGTATAAGTACCTTAAATTGTATGATTTTAAATTTGCTTAACTGCTTTGACTAGAGTGTCTTGATGAATCCAATCCTGAGTAAGTTATGTGCCATGTATGTGTGAGGTTTGGTGTTATTCTGTGCATTGCATTTGATGCCTAGAACTTGCCCCGTGTGTTTGCAAAGCGAAATAGTAGTGTTGTTCAGTCTTGGAAGTGATATAGGCATTTTCTTGTTGAGCCAGATATGTATATTTTACCCACCTAATTGTTATGTATCGTAGTTAACCTCTTTGAGCTTATAATCCTGTTTCTTTGGCAACCACATTACAAGCTTTACCCATTTGTTTGAATTAACCATCTATTTGAACCTTTTCACCTCTCATGAGCACTTGAATTGTTATGAACTTTGTAAAAGTTAAAGTGTGGGGTGGTTGGTTTGGCTTTTGAGTGGAACTAATTGAATAAGGAGAAAGGTGCACTATTTTGAAAAAGGAAGAGCCACTTGAATTGAAAAAAAAATGTAGTTGGATTGTTGTGAAAAAAAAATTCATTGATAAGTGGTGGCTCTTGACGTAAGTGTGCTTAAAGAAGAATGGGGTAATTTACATTGATGTGAAGGTGGAATTTTGGTTTGACATAAGTATGGGGTTTAAATGTTAAAATGTATGTATTAAAGTGCTTAGGGAGGTGTAGTCACTCTTATATCTAAATGTATCCTACCCGTCCCCTAGCCTACATTACAACCACATAAAGTCCTAATTGATCCAAGATTGAATGAGCTCGATTAGTGGAGTAGTACACTACGGGCAAGCTTATGGTGCATCTTTTGTGGCATATGAATGTTATTTCTGAGAGTGAGTGAATTCTTTTTATCTTGAGCTCCTAAGTGTTCTTAAATTTTATTGTGTGGAACTACTCTCTTTTGTTATTGAGGGCACTTGATTCATGAAGGAAAGGTAATGTCAGTGACCTCTATGTTAGAGTAAGTGGGTGAGTTGTGAATAACGCGTGGTACTTGTGAGTCAAATCTTGAGGTGAAGATGTTACGCTTTTGTGCTTAGTCTATTTTAAATACTCTTGGTGTGATGAGTTAGGAGAATTGTTTAAAAAGGCCGTGTCTATAAAAAAAGTATAGTTTGATTGCTCGAGGACGAGCAATGGTTTAAGTGTGGGGTGTTGATGATAGGCTATAATTACGTATTTTAGTCGATTATTACACTCTAATTTACTGCACTTTAGTTGAGTTTGCGCTTTAATCGCTAGTGTTTTGCACTAACAGTGTGTTTTATGCCTTGTAGGAGTGATTCCGAGCTATATTGATGTTATGGAATGAATTCAAGTGATTTCGAGCTTTGAAGTCTGAGTAAAAGCCCAAGGAATTAAGCCGGGATCGTATTCGGGGGTCAAATTTGATAATTAAGTACGAACGAAGACTCGAGGAGGCATATTGCGCACTGTCTAGTAAAATAGACATAACTTTTTTCTCAGAACTCCGTTTAGGCACCACAATATATGGTTGGAAAGCTAACTCAAAGGGCTACAACTTTCATGTTTTACGTTTTTCCAAATTCCAAATGGAACAGGGTGAAAAACCGCGGTTACTGTAGGACCGCGGTAGGACCGCGGCAGAGTAGAGCTGCAGATTCAGAGGACCATTTTGGCCGCGGTCCTGGCGTAACCGCGGTGGGACCGCGGCAGGACGCGTAAATTTCAGGGAATAAAGTGCAAAACACGGGATTTTGAGCCCTAAACCCTATATTAAACGAAGGAAGCCGGCCAAGAAAGGGGAGAATGATTTTTGGAAGTGAAAAACATCAGAAGGAAGGGCAAGAGGCAAGGAGGATCATCGGGAATCAATCTTTAATCTTCTTCTTTGTTCTTTTACCTTTGAATATGAATTCTTTTGTGATTTTTGTTATTTTCATGAGTAGCTAACTTTTCTAATCTAAGGTTTTGGTGAAATCCGTTGGGGATGAATTGGTTGTTATAAGTAATATAGATTTGAATTAGTTTAATCTCTATTTGTTCAACTATGTTTTGATTGTGGTTAATTGAAAGGATCCTCAATTAGCCGTTCCTATTTATTATGTATCTGCTTGAGAGAGAGTGCATATTTAGGTAGTTCTTTGAACAACATCACTCCCGGAGTATAGGCGAGAGTCATAACCGAGGGTTTAGAGGTTGGATTAGAGATAACGATACCTCGGGTGCGATCTAAGTGAACTGTAATGCGAATCTAGCTAGCGTAGCTTGAGAGAGTGCGTCTAGTAAATTATCATAATTGCTTGAGAGAGATTTATGATAGATGGAGAGTTCATGATTGATAGAGGCAACTAATTCAACGCTATAAGAAACATACAACCAAGGAAATCAACAACGGGGGAAACCATTACCTTAGACCTTTATTCTAATTGTTTACAATTCAAGCATAGTTAGTTTTCAGCCGTTTATTTATTTTCAATCTTGTCTTCTTGGTGATATTAAACAGATACAACTAAGCCTTAGTTCTCTGTGGGATTCGACTCCGGACTTTTAGACCGGGTTATATTTGCAGCGATCGCTTATCCTTTTTAGGACTAGAGTTGGGCGTGATCAGGTGGTCAGACCAACAATGTTGTATGGGGCTGAGTGTTGGCCAATCAAGATCGCTCATGTTTAGAAGATGAAGGTTGTAGATATGAAATGTGCGGGCACACCAAGTTAGATAGGATCAAAAATGAGGTTATTCGCGACAAGGTGTGTGTGGCCCCTATTGAGAGCAAGATGCGGGAAGCGCGGCTTAGGTGGTTTGGTCATGTGAGGAGGAGGAGCACAGACGCCCCGGTGAGGAGGTGTGAGAGGTTGACATTGGAGGGCCTACGGAGAGGTAGAGGTAGGCCAAAGAAGAGATGGGGGAGGTGATTATGCAAGTCATGGCGCAGCTTCAATTGACCGAGGACATGACCCTTGATAGGAAGGTATGGAGGTCGATGATTAAGGTAGTAGAGTAGGTAGTCTAGAGTGTTCATGACAGTAGTATTGGCACGCAGTCTCGCTTCCTGTTGGTACTAGGTTTTTATGACTAACCGTTGTTTTCTTTCATTATTGATCACCTTACTATCTTGTTGTTTTTATTCTGCTTTTATATGGCTTTTTGGTACTGTCCTTCTAGTCTATACTTTTATTAATGTAGTGCTTATGCTTTCGTGAGGCGAGGGTCTATTGGAAACAATCTCTTTATCCTCACAAGGTAGGGGTAAGGTGTGCATACACACTACCCTCCCCCGACCCCACTTTGTGGGATAGTACTAGGTATGTTGCTGTTGTGTATATATATCATACTATATTATAAGTGGGAAGCCTAAAAGTAAAAGTTAAATTAATATATTACCCATTAAATAGTAAGTGACCGTTTGGCCCTTCAATCACACATTACTCCTATAATTTTTGGTACTTAAAAAGTAAATTTACCTTTCAAAAAATAATAATATTATATTTAAATAAAATTGGATAAATAGACCAATACTTGTCCAGGTGCAACTCTCACTAACTACAGCCTATTCAATACGTTGCAACTGCTTTCACTTCAATACTTATTGGAACCTTTAGAATGCCTATTTAATATATATTTACATGTAAAATGTATGCTACCCTTTTCCAATACCTGCTCAGACATAACAAACGGACAACTAACTTATAAGCTATTGTTCTTTCTATCAAGCCATTACAATTAAAAACATCATTTCTTAAATTTTGCATATCACTCACCATCTGCAATACGGAAAATCAAACTATAATCAGGTAATTTAATTTCTTTTTAGTTACTTTCCATAGTGTTTTGCTAATTCTATAGATAACTAATGGTATTTTGCCTTGCTATTGTTTTGTGTAAAAGTATCCGGATAAATCAAATGATACAAGAAAATTTTGAGAAATTCACGAAACATGCACCATCTAAATTTAAACTATTTGTGGACCATCCTATTTCTTTTCTTCTATTTCTTTCGTCAGTTCCTTAAAACTTCACTAAATAATTTATTTACTGTAATATCATTCATTTATATTTCTTGTTTCCTTTCCCTCTTTGTCTTTTTATTATTCGTTGTATGGTTCGATATATACTCGATAGCAATATCTCTGTTTTGTTACTCGGTGAGAGACACCATCTTATATTGTGGCTTTCATGTTCTTTTAGCATACATTTCATAAAAAATATTTTTTTAGCACAACTTTCATATGGACGTGTGATAAATTAAGTAATTTGACATAAGGTAGCTTTCCGGTGCATTAACATACATGCATGAGCTTGCATTTCATTGGTTTTAGTAATGTTATACATATGATATTGCATCTATAAACCTTTTGTCATTTAAATATGTAATAATCAGAAGTCATTATTGCTCTTTGGGAAAGAATGGGGCAGGTTCATTTTAAGTACTATTCTAATAATTAATTAATGCATGTTTATTGAGTATGTTTTTTATATTATTGGTATGATTTTTATTTAATTTTTCATTTATTTCACCGTCGCTTATAAATTCATGAAAAATTTTATTTTGTGCCTCACACAACTGACACTAGTTGTGTGAGTCCTCTTTTTTTGTCTCACAACTGTGTGGGTCCCAGAATTTTGTGGACCAAGATGTGTAAGATATGGGTCCACAAATATGTGAGATAAAAAGAGGCCTCACACAACTATTGTAAGTTATGTGAGACACAAAATGAAATCACTCTAAATTCATCATAGACAGAAGGAAGCAAAGTAAGTCATTTACTGGGTAGAATTTCAATAACCAATTTACCAAATACTCATGATGTTTATGGGTCGAACAATCACTCTTTCTTATTCTCGCTCTTGAATATTATCTTTTCCTTTCTATAGAAAGAATAAACCAAAAATATTTTAACCTTTACTGATCTCATATATGATTATTAACTTACTTTATTTTTTAGTCGTCTTCATATATTTACCTTAGAAAAAAGGAAAAAAAATAAATTAACTTTGAAAGAATTTCAACAAATAATATACTTAATAGTCATACAATTTAAGGTTAAACGGAGTTTTAAATTATATATTTATGATTTCCTTCCTTACATACTCAGTACTTTATTCGTACTGACGTCCCTTTTATTTGTGGACGATGCATGTCATGTTGCAGGTCCTGATAGATAGGTAGGCGAAGCTCCCCCGCCATAGTAGGCTGCCTAGTTCAACAGTTATTGGTGAGATCCCTTCTTCGGACTTGTCGTGGTCTTGGTATGCACTTTTTTTATAGACATTATGGGTATGTCGGGGCCCTGTTCCGGCAATGTTGCAGCACTTATGTTCCTTTGGAGGCTCATAGACAGGTGTTGACTCATGTATAGTTTGGATTGCCTTGTTGGCTGATTTTTTATTGTGTAGTCTCTCATGGCAGCATGACAGCTCGTACCTTATATATAGCTTCATGACAGCATTGTCGACACATGTTATGTATGTTCATGCCATTATCTGTCATTGTTGGTTGCTCATGATTCATGTCTACCATTCATGTTGATCTCGTCGGCCCTTATAAATAATAAGAAAGGTTAGATAAAATGTATGTTGGTGCTCGGCAGGTATGGCCCGGGTGCCAGTCATGGCCCTCTAGTTTGGGTCGTGACACTCGAATAGCTCCGTTTATACTTCCTCAATTTGCATGCATAGACGGTGTCATTTTCCGGAAATTTTTTATGTGAAAAATTTAAGAAAATGTGAATTTTAACCTTATAAATGATTTGAGTTGACTACGATCAATATTTTGTGTAAACGGACCCGGATTTGGTGTTTTGACAGTTCTGATGGGTCCGTATCGTAATTTGGGACTTGGGCATATGCCCGGAATCAAATTCGAAAGTCCCTAACTTGTTTTGACTCATTTTGCCAAAAACTAGCATTTTTCAAAGTTGAAGAATTTCTAAGTTTGACCGTAAGTTGACTTCTTAGCTAACGGGTTCGAGTTTTGATGTTAAATCTTAGAATTATTCTGTATTACTAATTGAAACTTGTCTGCAAGATTTGGTTCAATTCGGAATTGATTTGACATGATTCGGACACTTAAACGTGATTCTAGTGTTCTTGAGTTTCACTTTGAAAGTTCATTCGTTTTGAGGATCGATTCATAGATTTAGATGTTATTTTGGTGATTTGATTGCGTGAGCAGTTCGTATGATGTTATTACTCTTGTGTGCATATTTGATTTGGAGCCCGAGGGCTCAGGTGAGTGACTTTAATTTATTTCTTTTCAATTACTCGTTACATTTCATGAGATTTCAACATCAAATTTCAAATTTCTATGGTAGAAATTAGGGATTTGGGTAGAATTGGGGATTTTTATATAATTAAGATAAGATTTAGACCTCGAATTGGGGTCGAATTTCAAAACAAATTACATAACCGGGCTCGGGGGTGAATGGATAATGGGGTTTTGGTCTGAATCTTTATTTTGACCAAGCGGGCCTGGGGTTGACTTTTTCAAAATGATCTAAATTGAACCTCTTTCATTTGTGGGTAGTTTCTAAAGCATAATTTAAATTATTTCATCAATAATTTGCTAGATTTGTTTGGTTTGGAGGCTTGTTCGAAAGGCAAGGCCTGGTTGATTGATTGCTTGAGTTGTGGAGTGAGGTAAGTGTTGGGTCTAACCTTGATTTGAGGGAATTAGGGACCCTTGAACTTCTTGTTATGTGCATTATATGAGAAACAACGTATATGCGAGGTGACGAGTGTATATGCGTTGTTGCATTACTTATTTCCATGCTTTCGTTTCTTCATTGTATATCTTGTTACATGCCTTAATTGCTACATGCTTATTTGAATTCAATGCCATATTTGCTACTTGACATTTAGTTTTACTTGTATTAAATTTTTCATTCCTTCCATAATTCCATGCTTATTTACTACTTGTCTCCATTTGCTTTCTTGCATATCTAAATTGTCTTATACTTTGTTTGCCGTATAGTTTCATATCATTTGTTGCCTTTAATAATGTAGTTTTATTTGTACGAATTGTTAATTGGTAGATACCATTGAGTTGGTAAAGTTGAGACCTCCGAGTTGTTCGAGATTCTTTGAGTATCATGCTGTTTTCCATTGCTCGTACATTTGTTCTCTTGAAGTAGAACTTCTTGTAAATCGTGGTTGTTGGATTGCTATTATTGATTGAAATTGTTTGGGGAGCGGGTTGCACGCTGCAACAGAAATTGAAAGGTAATGAATTGAAATGGCGGAATAAGGACGGATTATGAAATTGACAAATGATGATATGGTGGGATTGGGTTGTGCGTCGCAACAGATTATTTAATGTTGATATTGTGAGATCGGGTTGCACGCCGCAACATATTGATTAAATTATATTTGTTGTGACTGTTGGATTGGCCTCGGTGATCAAGTTGCGCTTATATGACTGGTTATTCTGGACTCTCTAATAGTTGGATTAGAGTTCGTTGTTATGAATTAACTGCTTTACTTCCATTCTTGTCTTTTTCTACTACTATTATTATTGTTATTGCGTGCAGGTTAATGTAAGTGACCCGCCTTAGCCTCGTCACTACTTCGTTGAGGTTAGGCTCGACACTTACAGAGTACATGGGGTCGGTTCTACTCATACCACATGTTGTACTTCTTGTGCAGATAGCGGAGTTGGTCCCAGCGGTGTTCAGTAGACTAACTCGGATCCAGCTATTCGGTGGAGACTTGAGGTATAGCTATACGCCATCTGCAGCCATAAAGTCTCCTTCTACTTCCTTTAGCTGTTTATTTTAACTCAGACAATTATGTTTATTTTAGACCATTATTTGTAGTATCTTAGACGATGTATTCGTGACACTAGTTCCGGGATTTGTATTTGGATTTCATCACTTATTAGCTTATTTACATATTGCAGACTATTCAGTTTCATTCTTGTCATTTAAATTGGAGAAATTATTAAAAATGGTTAATAGGTATAGCTAACGTTGGCTTGCCTAGCAAGTGAAATGTTAGACGCAATCACGGTCTCGAGGGTGAGAATTCCGAGTCGTGACAAGTTGGTATCAGAGCACTAGGTTGCATAGGTCTCACGAGATATGAGCAAGCTTAGTAGAGTCTGGAGGATCGGTATGGAGACGTCTGTACTTATCTTCCAGAGGCTATGGAGTTTAGAAAAAATCTCGCTTCTTTCTTTCTCTATCGTGCGATTTCATTCTATTATTGATGATCGAACCATTCTATTCTCGATCTCTCGGAGATGGCAAGAACACGCACAACATCAGCAGCCGGACAGGAGCCAGAACCCCCTGTGGCAGCTACTACTAGGGGCAGGGGTCGAGGCAGAGGCAGAGCTCAGCCTAGAGCTCGAGCAGCAGCACCCGCAGTGGAGCCTCAGATTGATCATGAGGAGGAGGTCCCAGCTCAGACCGTACCCGTCAGACCAGCTCAGGTCCCGGAAGGGTTCATATTCACTCTAATGCTTTAGGACGTTGTAATCTGCTTGGTGGGCCTTATGGAGAGTGGGGCCTAGACCGATGCATTTCATGTGGTACCAGTCATCTCTCGGGCTGGGGGAGAAGCACAAACTCCCGCTACTCACATTCCGGAGAAGGTGGATCCCCTATATCAGACTCCAGCATCCCAACCAGTTGGGGTGGTTCAGCCGGTTGTTGCGGCACAGGCCGGTGACATGCCCACTATGTCTTCTAAGGCCTTGATGAGGCTGGATAAGTTTACCATGATCTTTCTTGTTCATTTCAGCGGTGCACCTTATGAGGACCCACATGATTACCTGGACCATTGCTAAGAGGTGTTGCACAACATGGGTATAGTTGAGACCAATGGGGTCGACTTTGCAGTGTTCCAGATGACTGGTTCTGCCAAGATGGTGGAGAGATTATATGTTAACCAGGCTAGCTGGTTCACCTGAACTTACCTAGGATCAGTTTTCATAGCTATTTCTAGAGAAGTTCATTCCTTTCACTCTAAGAGAGGATTACCGTAGGCAGTTTGAGCGTCTCCGACCATCACCAGTATGAGACTCTATTTGTGGACCTAGCTCACCATGCCATTGTTTTACTCACTACTGAGAGGGAGAGAGTGAGGAGATTCATTGATGGACTCACCTTTAGTATCTGGCTTCAGATGGCTAAGGAGATTGAGGACGACATTTCCTTCTAGAGGGCCATAGATATTGCTAGACGGATCGAGATGGTGCGCGGTCAAGAGAGGGGGTCGATGTCTGATAAGAGGCCTCGTCATTTTGGTGGTTTCAATGGTGCCTCATCTGGAGGCTGGGGTTCTTTTGGTAGAGGCCATCCTCCTAGGCTGATTCAGTTAGCTCTTCAGGTTCATAGTGCTTCGAGCAGTCGTGGTTCCTATGGGTCTCGTCCTGAGCAACCAACATTCGGTGCACATTCAGCTCCTATCAGTGCACCACCGCTTCAGAGTTACTACAATGGCTATTCGAACTGCCAGGTTCAGTTTTCATTTTAGTAGCCTCAGCAGCCGAGGGAGTGCTTTGAGTATGGGGCATATGTCACATTAGGAGGTATTGCCCTAGATTGTCGAGCAACAGATCTCAGCAGGGTTCTCGTGTCATCATACCGACACCGGTTGCTCCACCGCCTGTATAGCCAGCTAGAGGTTAGGGTCAGAACGTTAGAGGTGGAGGTCAGGCCATTAGAGGTGGAGGCCAGCTAGCTAGGGGTCACCCAAGGCTCGGAGGTAAGAGTGGTGGGTCCAAGCCCCGTTTCTATGCATTTCCATCTAGACCTGAGTCCGAGTCATCTAACGTCGTCATCACAGGTATTGTTCCAGTTTTCCATAGAGATGCTTCAGTTCTATTTGATCCGGGCTCTACTTATTCCTACGTGTCGTTCTATTTTGCTTCATACCTAATTGTGCCTCGTGATTCTTTGAGTGCTCATGTATATGTGTCCATGCCTGTGGGAGATTCTATTGTTGTAGGTCGTGCCTATCGCTCGTGTGTAGTTTCTATCGGGAGCCTTAAGACTTGTGTAGATCTCCTACTTCTTGATATGGTAGACTTTGATATTATCTTGGGTATGGATTGGCCGTCACCTTAAATCATGCTATATTGGACTGTCATGCCAAGACGGTAACCTTAGCCATGCCGGGATTTCCCCGATTAGAGTGGAGGGGGACTCCTGGCCATTCTACTAGCAAGGTTATTTCTTATATGAATGCTCGACATATGGTCGTGAAAGGGTGTTTAGCATATTTGGCCTATGTTCTTGATTCTAGCACGAAGGTTCCTTCCATGGATTCAGTACCTGTTGTGTGTGAGTTTCCGGAGGTGTTTCCCGCAGATCTGCCAGGTATGCCACCCGATAGGGATATTGACTTCTGTATTGATTTGGCTCTGGAAACTCAGCCCGTTTTTATTCCACCATATCGTATGGCGCCACATGAGTTGAAGGAACTGAAGGAGCAGTTGCAGGATTTGCTTGATAAGGGATTCATTAGACCTAGTGTCTCGCCTTGGGGTGCACCCGTATTGTTCGTGAAGAAAAATGATGGTTCGATGAGGATGTGCATAGACTATCGGCAGTTGAACAAAGTGACTATCAAGGACAAGTACCCATTGCCGAGTATTGATGACTTATTTAATCAGCTTCAGGGTGCCAAAGTATTTTCGAGGAGTGATTTGAGGTCTGGCTACCATCAATTGAAGATTAGGGCATCAGATGTCCCTAAGACAGCTTTTCGGACTCGATTTGGGCGTTATGAGTTCCTAGTGATGTCATTTGGGTTGACAAATGCCCCAGCAGGATTCATGGGTTTGATGAACTGGGTATTCAAGCCCTACTTGGATACTTTTGTGATCATATTCATTAATGATATCTTGATCTAATCCCACAATCGAGAGGATCATGAGCAACATCTTAGAGTTTTACTTCAAACTCTGAGAGAGTCAATTGTATGCCAAGTTTCAAAGTGTGAGTGTTGGTTGGACTCAGTCGTCTTTTTGGGGCATGTTGTATCCGTCGAGGGAATTAAAGTGGATCTTAAGAAGATTGAGGCAGTTCAGAACTGGCCTAGACCTACTTCAGCTACGGAGATTCGGAGCTTCCTGGGTTTGGCGGGTTATTATCGCCGGTTCGTGGAGGGGTTTTCATCCATAACAGCCACATTGACTACATTGACCCAGTGGGTGCTCCATTTAGGTGGTCGGATGAGTGTGAGTTGAGCTTTCAGAAGCTCAAGACCGCCTTGACTACGACGCCAATGTGCTTTCAGAAGCTCAAGACCGCCTTGACTACGACGCCAATGTTGGTGTTGCCCACATGTTTAGGATCTTACATGGCGTATTGTGATGCATCTTGTATTGGGCTCGATGCAGTATTGATGCAGGATGGAAGGGTGATTGCATATGTGCCGCAGCAATTGAAGGCTCACGAGAAGAATTACCCTGTTCATGATTTGGAATTGGCAGCCTTTGTTTATGCATTGAAGATTTGGAGGCATTACATCTACGGTGTGTCATGTGAGGTTTTCACGGATCACCGGAGTCTACAGTACTTGTTCAAGCAAAAAGATCTCAATTTGAGGTAGTGGAGATGGTTGGAGCTATTGAAGGACTATGATATCACCATGTTGGCCCAAGTTCAGGTGAAGTTTTGAAGAATGACAAATGAACTCAGTCATGGACCAGGTCCATCATGTGAGACACAGTGTTTATCAACCTATACATGTGAGATACACGTGAAGGAGATAAGTCTCAAGGATAAAGCAGCAATATCTCCTGAACTGATCGAAAAGGTTGCATATTGGATGAGGAAAGAAAGTATCCTCATGGGAAGAGGACACAATCTGGATAAAGGATAGGGTTGGAGTTTGTATTGTTCAAGGACTCAACTTCGATGGAAGATCAGCAATTGAGTCTCAATCAAACTATACTAACTCATTAAATAACAGTGATTGTTCTCTTTTACAGGGGTTGCACAAACGCAGAAGTGAAACTAAATTGAGAGCAAAAGAGCGAGGCAATTTTGCAAGCAATTTATGTGAGATTCAAGTGTGCATTCCTGAAGCTACTTGGACAAGATAGAAGAACCAATTCCATTGTGTTTATTCTTATTCTAGTTCAATTGTAGTAGGTGGTTTAAAGTTGTACCTTTCCAGCTTTTGTAGAAGCAATTGTAATAGGTACTTTGAGTATTCAAGTTATAGGCTAACTTGAATGTGTCGCAACAGTTAAGGTTGTGTGCCACACTGGGATTAGAGTTTAATCCTTAGGTTTACAAGAGTTTTGTAAATGCTGTTTTGGCTCAGTGATTTTAGTGGAAGTTCGGGAAAATCCTACTGAGTAGTAGGTCGTGGTTTTTTCACCTTTTGAGCTAGGTGTTTTCCACGTAAAAATCTCTGTGTTCTTTATTTTATGTACTCTTAATTCCGCAAACAGTAGTAGTAAGTACACCTAGAAGAACCGGGTTCTTCTATAGCGAAAATTGGGTACCACACAAATCACCCCCCTCTTGTGTGGTATTAACGTTTAGAACATCACACCATTTTGTATCATCCCGAGAAGGCCAATGTGGTGGTCGATGCCTTGAGTAGGAAGGATAAGTATGGGCAGCCTTGCGTATATTCTAGTTAGTGAGAGGTCGCTTGCATCAGATGTTCAGGCCTTGGCCAATCAGCTCGTGAGGTTAGATGTTTCGGAGCCTAGTCGTGTTCTAGCTTGCACGGTCTCTCTGTCTTCTTTTTGCGAGCGCACCAGAGAGCGTTAGTTTTACGACCCCCATTTGCTTGTCCTTAAGGACACTGTACGGCACGGCGAAGCCAAGCTACCATTGGAGATGTTGGGGTTTTGTGGATGTAAGGTTTGATTTGTGTGCCTAATGTGGATGGGCATCATGAGTTTATTCTTGAGGAGGCCCACAGTTCCTGGTATTCCATTCATCCGGGTGCCGCCAAGATGTACTAGGATTTGAGGTAGCACTACTAGTGGAGAAAGATGAAGAAGGATATTATTGCATATGTAGCTCGGTGTCTGAATTGTCAGCAAGTAAAGTACGAGCATCAACGACTTGGTGGTTTGTTTCAGAGTCTTGAGATTCCTGAGTGGAAGGGGGAGTGTATTACCATGGATTTCGTTGTTGGGCTCTCATAGACTCAGAAAAAATTTGATGTAGTATGGGTCATTGTGGACAGGTTGACCAAGTTGGCACATTTCATTCCAGTAGTAGTTACCTATTCTTCAGAGTGGTTAGCTGAGATTTATATCCGCGAGATCGTTTGTCTTCATGGTGTGCCCGTGTCTATCATTTCTGGTCGAGGTACGTAATTCACCCCGCACTTCTGGAGGGTCGTACAACGTGAGTTAGGCATACGAGTTGAGTTGAGTATAACATTTCACCCCCACACGGACGGACAGTACGAGCGCACCATTCAGATATTAGAGGATATGCTTTGCGCTTGTGTCATGGATTTCAGGGGTTCTTGGGATCAGTTCTTGCCGCTTATGGAGTTTTCCTACAACAACAACTACCATAATATTCAGTTAGCTCCCTATGAGGCATTATACGGGAGGCGGTGCCGTTCGCCAGTTGGTTGGTTTGAGCCGGGGAGGCTCGATGTTGGGTACCAATTTAGTTCAGGATGCCTTGGAAAAGGTCAAGATGATTTAGGATTGACTTCGCACAGCTTAGTCTAGATGATAGAGTTATGCCGATCGTAGAGTTTGTGATGTTGCATTCATGGTTGGAGAGAGGGTTTTTCTCCCAGTTTCACCCATGAACGGTATGATGAGGTTTCAAAAGAGGGGCAAGTCGAGCCCTAGGTATATCACACCTTTTGATATTCTTGAGAGAGTGGGTGAGGTGGCCTACAGGCTTGCCCTGCCACCTAGCTTATCAACACTTCATTTGGTGTTCCATGTCTCCATGCTCCAAAAGTATCGTGATGATTCGTCCCATGTGTTAGATTTCAGCTCAGTCCAATTGGACAAGGATTTGGCTTATGAGTAGGAGCTGGTGGCTATTCTAGGCCGACAAGTCCGAAAGTTGAGGTCTAAGAGTTATCCTTCAGTTCGAGTGCAGTGGAGAGGTCAGCCGATCGAGGCTGCTATGTGGGAGTCCGAGTCTGATATGCGGGGTAGATACCCACACCTTTTCACCAGTCCAGGTACTTTTCTATGTCCGTTCGAGGATGAATGTTTGTATTAGAGGTGGCGAATGTGATGACCTGATAGGTTATTTTGAGCTTTAGCCTTCATTTTTGTGTTCCGAGACCCCGAATAACTCAGTTTAGCATTCCTTAATTTGCGTGCACAATCCGTGCCTTTTTTCAGAAAATTTTTATGTGAAAATTTTAAGAAAATGTGAATTTTAACCTTTAAAATAATTTGAGTTGAGTCAACAGTGTAAACGGACTTGTATTAGTGTTTTGACAGTCCCGGATGGGTCCGTATCGTGATTTGGAACTTGGGCGTATGCTCGAAATCGAATTCGGAAGTCCCTAACTTGTTTTGACTTATTATGCCGAAAACTACATTTTTGAAAGTTGAAGAATTTCTAAGTTTGACCGTAAGTTGACTTCTTAGCTAACGGGTTCAAATTTTGATATTAAAACTTAGAATAGTTTCGTATTGCTAATTGAAACTAGTTTGCAAAATTTAGTTCAATTTGGAATTGATTTGACATGATTCAGATACTTAAACGTGATTCTAATGTTCTTGAGTTTCACCTTGAAAGTTCATTCGTTTTGAGGAATGATTCGTAGATTTGGATGTTATTTTGGTGATCTGATTGCGCGAGCAAGTTTCTATGGTGTCATTACACTTGTGTGCATGTTTGGTTTGGAGCCCGAGGGACTCGGGTGAGTTTCAGATAGGCTACAGATTAATTTTGGACTTTGGAGAATAGCTGATGCCTTTACTGTTGCTGGGGCTCTTCTGTAGGTCTCGCATCACATTTGCGAGCCTCGCTTTTGCGGACAAATGTTCGCAATTGCGACCATGGGCAGGAGGGGGAGTCTCGTATTTGAGAGGCGAAAGTTCGCATTTGCGAACGAGCAGTTGTCGCTTTTGCGAAGACAGAGTCGCATTTGCAACTCAGTGTATTCCTAGGTAACCTTCGCATTTGCGAAGGATTGGTCTACAATTGCGAAGGCTGGGGTTTCGCATTTGCGAAACAAAATGTCGCATTCGCGATGACTGTTCTTCTGAGACAGGGTTCGCATTTGCGACCCCTTTTCGCATTTGTGATGTTTGCAATTACGACATCCGCAGCTGGGTAAAAGAGGGGGAAAACGAGACTTAGTCATTTCTTACATATTTTCAACCCTAAACACCCTAGAAGCAATTTTTCCAATAGATTTTCTTCCTAAATTATTGGTAAGTGACTTTAATCTATTCCTTTTAAATCACGCAATTCATTTCATGAGATTTCAATATCAAATTTAGGATTTCTATGGTAGAAATTAGGGATTTGGGTAGAATTGGGTTTTTTATAAAATTGAGATTTAGACCTCGAATTGGGGTCGAATTTCGAAACAAATCACATTATCGGGCTCGAGGGTGAATGGGTAATCGGATTTTGGTCCGAATCTCAATTTTGACCAAGCGGGCCCGGGTTTAACTTTTGTTGACTTTTAAAAAATAATCTAAATTGAACCTCTTTCATTTGTGTGTAATTTCTAAAGCTTATTTTAAATTATTTGGTCAATAATTTGCTAGCTTTGGTTGGTATGCAGGCTTGTTCGCAAGGCAAGGCCATAGTTGATTGATTGCTTGAGTTGCAGAGTAAGGTAAGTGTTGGGGCTAACCTTGATTTGTATAAATTAGGAACCCTTGAACTTCTTGTTATGTGCATTCTATGAGAAACGGCGTATATGCGAGGTGACGAGTGTATATGTGCTGTTGCATTACTTGTTCCCATGCTTTCATTTCTTCATTGTATATCTTGTTACATGCCTTAATTGCTTCATGCCATATTTACTACTTGTCTCCATTTGTTTCTTTCATATCTAAATTGTCTTATGCCTTGTTTGTCATATAGTTTCGTATCATTTGTTGCCTTCAATAATGTAATTTTATTTGTACGAATTGTTAATTGGTAGATACCGTTGAGTTGGTAAAGTTGAGACCTCCGAGTTGTTCGAGATTCTTTGAGTATCATGTTATTTTCCATTGCTCGTACATTTTTTCTCTTGATGAAGAACTTCTTGTAAATATTGGTTGTTGAATTGCTATTGTTGATTGAAATTATTTGGAGAGCGGGTTGCATGCCATAACGGATTATTTAAAGTTGATATTGTGGGATCGGATTGCACACCGCAACATATTGATTAAATTATATTTGTTGTGACTGTTGGATTGTCCTCGGTAATCGAGTAGTGCTTACATGATTGGTTATTCTGGACTCTCTATTAGTTGGATTTGAGTTCGTTGTTATGAATTAACTGCTTTACTTCCATTCCTGTCTTTTTCTGCTATTATTATTATTATTATTATTATTTATTATTATTATCGTTATTAATATTATTATTGCGTGCAGGTTAATGTAAGTGACCCGCCTTAGCCTCGTCACTATTTTGTCGAGGTTAGGCTTGACACTTATAGAGTACATGGGGTCGGTTGTACTCGTACTACATTCTGCACTTCTTGTATAGATACCGGAGTTGGTCCCGGTGGTGTTCAGTAGACTAGCTCGGTCCAGCTATTCAGCGGAGATTTGAGGTATAGTTGCACGTTGTCCGTAGCCCTAAAGTCCCCTTCTACTTCCTTTAGCTGTTTATTTTAATTTAGATAATAATGTTTATTTCAGACCATTATTTGTAGTATCTTAGACGCTCATGTATTCGTGACACTAGTTCCGGAATTTGTATTTGGATTTCGTCACTTATTAGTGTATTTACTTATTGGAGGCTATTCAGTTTCATTCTTGTCATTTAAATTGGAGAAATTATTAAAAATGGTTAATAGATATAGCAAACGTTGGCTTGCCTAGCAAGTGAAATGTTAGGCGCCATCACAGTCCCGAGGATGGAAATTCTGGGTCGTGGCAACCGAAACATATAATATTTTATTTTGTAACATAATATTAATATTAACTTTTCAAAGAATAAGTTACAAATTTCTATGCAAATCATCATATATTAACTTTGAATGTTCCTCCTAAACAAACACTTATCTTTGCAAGCAGACGATTAGCTTATGCCAAATAACATAATATGTAAATGTAGAACAGTGGCTAAATTGGCAAAACATAAAGTCATTGCTAATGTCTTCATAAAAATAAATGTATGCCACAAAACAGCTTAAATTGAATTTTTTTTGAGTTAAACACTATATTCTATTGATACTAAAAAAATATGTACAGTTGAGTCCAAGGAGCAGCTTTGACAGGCTACTCCAGATATACATCACACTCTGATTCTATCAATTCCTGTGTCTATCTATCCTACACTATAAATTTTCATACAGATATTTTTTCATAACAAACTACAACAAGGATTCCTACTGTACTTTCTAATTATCTATGGAGCCCAATTCAGGTGCTGCAATGCTTCTTTCCACTTGACTATTTCCTTTCCTCTGATTTGTAGGTGCAATACTATCTCCCTGCAGATTTAGGAATCATCAAATTTAGCTTGTTCAATTCTGATCTTGTTTCTCTCTCTCCAAATCAATGTAACAGTCATGGCAAATACACAGCTTGTTATTGCATTTGTTCCTTCTCTGCTCTTGGCTTTCTTGCATGCCCATTCCAATTCTATTTTTCAATCACCAATTATCCTATTATATCCCAACCATGAACATAGTCTGGACCACAGCTGCTTTGTGATGGTGCAATCAAAGAACAAGTGGTTAAAGGATTCCAGGTTATGTCCACAGAATGCATAGGCTGCAGAAATTTGGATGCCAATCTTCAATAGTCTTTCCACTGTAGCTAGTCTCTGTTGTGCTGCAAGCCATAAAGTGAATTTGTATCTGCGGTGTATGTTGGTATGCGGCATCAAACTTTTTCATTCAGCTCTGGGGTATGTTAGTATCAGCTTCAAGTACATCTGCTTTATCTGGAACTTTGTATTAGTGCACATTGACTTTAATCTGCTATGGATGTCACCTTGAAGTTGCTGGTGCTCCATAATCAAACCTCTGCCATCTAGTATCTTCCTCACCACCCAAGATGCAGTCTTAGGTATAGCCATTTATTCCAGGTCTCTGTTCTTTATATATAAGTTATGCACCCATAGTATCCATAAGTAGTCCTTCTTTCTTGCTATATCCCACAAATGTTTTATGATTGCTGCTTTGTTCCACAGTTTGATGTCCAATATATTGAGTCCTCCAACAGCTTGGCCTGCATGCATTCTCCCATGCCACTAGTGCTCTCTTAAAATAGTAGCAGTACCAGTCCATAGGAAAGTTCTGTATATTTCCTCAATTAGCTTCATAACCTTCTTTGGAAGAACAATGATCTGTGCCCAGTATGTTTGAATGCCAAAAATAACACCCTTGATCAGTTGACATCTGCCAGCATAAGATAAAAGCTTAGCTGACCAGCATGTGACCCTTGCAGTTATCTTCTCAATAAGAGGTAGATATTGGTGAACTGATAGCTTTTTAGAATCTAATGGGATCCCCAAATATTTGAAAGGATGCTTTCCTTCAGTAAAACGCAATGTTGCAAGAATTTCTTGTTTCACAGTTGATGAGATTCCAGCCATATATATAGTACTTTTATCCACATTTGCTTGCAAGCCAGAAAAGACTGAGAATCTGTGAAAGGCAGCATTAAGGATTCTAATAGACTCAATATCAGCTCTGCAATACATCAGGAGATCATCAGCAAAATAGATATGCGTATTATTTAACTTCCTGCACCTAGGATGAAAGTTAAAATCTCCATTCTTATGTAATTGTCCCAGTTCTCTTCCCAAATACTCCATTGTAATGACAAATAAGTATGTAGACATTGGATCTCCTTGTCTAATCCCCCTTCTGCCTTTGAAATGTTTGGTCAGTCCTGTCACGTCCCAAACTGGCCCCTAGACGTGACTGGCACCCAGCTAACACCACCTGCCAGGCAAACCATACTTTCATACCTTAGCCATTAATTTGCAGCATTTGATTAATAAAATAAGTATCTAAATAATCTGATAATTAATTACGAACAATAATATCTCAAAATATTAGATTAAAACTCTAGCCCAAATCCCACACTAGACAATGGAGCATCTAAGAGAATTACAAAAGACCTCGTATGAATAAAAGATAAAGACTCTTCTAGCAGCCTCCACGAACAATGCGGCGGCTCACCTCAATAACCGAATCAACTCTAGCGAACTCGTTGGCTACTAGCTCCGCCTTCACCAATAGTATCTACATAGACATGCAGGTACGGAGTGAGTTATACGTAAATATAACCCAGTAAGCTCCTTGACCCGCCACTTTGAGTACCCCTGGAACAAGTGTTAGAAAATACAAACACACTACAAACGAATGATATAGTAAATTTGATAATTATACAATAACTCAATATATGTGTATCAACAGAGTTATTAAGAATTAGCCAACAAAGATACCCGCTAAGGACTTATCATAATTGCAGTGAAAGAAATTTACCAACACACCTACGAGTCCACAACGGCACCACAATGCCTCGAATATGTAACAGAGCATACACAATGCTCGGGTGATGTACAAAGGCATACACAATGCCCCAACATCATGGCGCACAACCGTATCAAACTCAACATCATGGCGCACAGCCGTATCAAACTTAACACCATGGCTCACAGCCGAATCAAACTATAAAACTCAACATCATGGCGCACAGCCGTATCAAACTCAACATCATGGCGCACAGCCGTATCAAACTCAACACCATGGCTCACAGCCGAATCAAACTATAAAACTCAACATCATGGCGCACAACCGTATCAAACTTAACATCATGGCGCACAGCCGTATCAAACTCAACACCATGGCTCACAGCCGAATCAAACTATAAAACTCAACCTCATGGTGCACAGTCGTATCAAACTCAACATCATGGCGCACAGCCGTATCAAACACAACATCATGGCGCACAGCCGTATCAAACTCAACACCATGGCTTACAGCCGAATCAAACTATAAAACTCAATCTCATGGCGCACAACCGTATCAAACTATCAAACAACTTATAAAATAATATTTCTTTTTTCATAAAATAATATATTTGCGGCTAGTCTAAGACCACTGACTCTACCAAGCGCATGTTTGTCCCAACACATAGACCGGGCAGAGAAAAAATATTTTTTAAAACGAATTTTAGAAAAGCAAGTATCAAAGCTTAAAGTCTCACTTACCTCGCTAACAAGAAGTTTCTCAACCTTGCAACGTCTAAAACACCAACCAAACAACATTCAATGGCCTCAATCTATACAAAATATTGATAAACGATATCACTTAGTGGGGTCACAACTCAATCTTGTCTTTTCATAATGTCAGACTTAAAGCTAAATCTCAATGTTTACACCTCAAGTTATAAAGTTTTGAAGTGAAATTATATTCTAATACATCAATCTAAATATGATACTTAGCTTTAATTCTATAAATTAGTAAGGAATATCATTGATAATAATCAGACTAAAAGTCAAAACCTGTCTATATTAGATATTCAAAATTAGCTTAAAAGAAATTACGGTGCGATAGATTCCCAATTACTGCCGCATAGATAGGTGAGAATTAGCTTCGTTACCAAATTACGGTGCGATAATAATCCTAAGAGCCCATCATTACTAAATCGTTGAAACCTATCAATATAACTGAGATCACTTCATCTCAATTCCTTTGAGTACGTTGTTATGGTAAGAATTACAGATAAGCATACCTTTTAACTTGGCTTTCTCCACGAAGATTCCCATACAGTGATTGGTAATTGCAATCAAATAGTAGTCTAGCTTCTATGTATTCACGCCGACGTCACAACTTTTCAAATATTGTCCATTGATACTATTCTTTCTCGAAGAACCGGGCTATAAAAATATATTCCAATCCCTAAGTCCTAAACTTAGCAGCAGAAGGTATGGGCTTAGGGATTAGCATGTGTAAATATAAATTAGCCCATTAATCAATTATTTGGTACACTATCTTCTTTACTATGATAAATTTTCTTTCACTAGTTTAGTATTTGACACAATAGGTATAATAAAAATTAATTCTCCAATTTCACAATTAATAATATATAAAAGTATTCCGGGTTATTACAAGTCCTCCATTTAGCACCAAGGAATATAACACTATAGTAACACATGCCATTATCCATTGCACAAACTTGAAGGGAAAACAAAGATCAACAAGCATTCTTCTGATCAATCCCCATTCCAAAGTATCATAGGCTTTCCTCAAATCCACCTTCAGCACACATCTAGGAGAGATACCTTTTCTGGAGTATCCTTTAAACAACTCATGATCTAGTAGTATGTTATCAATAATACACCTCCCTTCAATGAATGCTGATAGGGAATATCCAACCAAACCATCAAGAACCATTTTGATTCTTCTAGTAATGACTTTAGAGACTTATACAATGTGATACAGCATGCAATAGGCCAATAGTCCATGACTGTTGATGGTGCTGGGACTTTAGGTACTAAGGTGATGGTTGTAGTATTGATCATTCCAGGCAGGCTACTGGTAGTAAAGAAGCTCTTAACAACTGCAAAGCTATCCTCCTTCACTATGTTCTAGTTTCTAGTAAAGAATTCCATGGGAAATCCATCAACACCTGGTGCTTTGTCTCTAGGCATCTCCCACACTACATCAGTGATTTCCTCATTAGTAACTTCCTGAATTAATTCTCTCTGTTGTGACACATTTAAGCACCTTGATTATAGTTGTATTTGCACAAGGCATTTCATTAGCACAATCTCCCATCAAGGACTTAAATACTCTGATGAATTCCTACTTAACTAGTTTTTGATCAGTTACCTTCATTCCTGTGTCAATATATATGGAGGTTATACTATTCTGGCTGGATATAACCTTCCATTGAGCATGGAAGTGTTTTGTATTGGCATCACCACACTCAATCTAACAGGCCCTGGACTTCTGCTTAGCACTTGTTCCTCAACATTGCTCCATTTATCAATGTCAGCCAGTGTGTCTTTCTCTAAATCAAACAGAATATGGGCTAAAGGATCCTTCTGAATCTGGTCCTAATATAATAACCAATCTCTCTCTTGCCTGCTTAAGTTTTTGTTTGTATGAAGCCATATAAGCATTAGAATCTTGCAGCTGCATCTTCATAGCCTTCAGCTTGCACCAGATCTGTTGCATAGATGTGCCATCATAATTCTAACTCCAAACATTTTGAATAATATTCTGGAATTGTAGAAGTTCCATTACATTTGTGTATAATCTAAATGGTTTAGGATGTAATAATTTCTGCCCACCACATTTGATTTGGATAGGGGAGTGATCAGAGACTGAAGGATTTAAGAAATCTGTCTCAACATGATCATATTGCTGTATCCACTGATAGTTTCCCAAAATCCAATCTATCTTGCTATATACTTTGAACCAGTGCCTTCTTTGTTTGTCCAAGTGAAATGCCATCCTTTAGCTCTAAGAGGAGTAAGCTGTAGAAAATCAATCACATCTTTGAATCGCTGTGTTTCAACAATGGTTACAAGGGACCCTATTCTATCTTCAGATAGAACATTGTTAAAATCTCCACTAAGCAGCCATGGCAGCTGAGCCTGCATATTTATATATTTAAGATCCCTCCATAAAGTCTCTCTTTAATGGTCATCATTCAGGGCATATATGATACTGAGATGTGTGGTAATTTGAGTTCTGGTATGCTCCACTAGACAATGGATGAATTGATCTGTAGTTTGAATAATCTGAAGTTGTATATGTGCTCTCCACAGAATCCAAATTCTACCATTTATAGCATAAGGATAATTGCAGTAAGCATTCCACCCCTGAGCAAATTTTTTTTTGTATTTTCTTAGGCTTATGTTCTTTTACTCTGGTTTCAATACACCCCATTATATCTACCTTATTTTTAGCCAGAAAGATTTTTACCTCCTTCTGCTTATGGGCCTGGTTCAAGCCCCTAATATTCCAAGTGGAAATGATCATTTAGGGTTGTGATTTGGAGAGCATGTTGGACCTGGATCCTCCTGTTTCCCTCCACTCCCATCATACCTTAGCTCAACAGCTGCCTTCCCTTTATAATTGCAGGTTAGCATTCCACTCACAAGATTGCAGCATGTGACATTCTGCAGGTTGACCCCTTCTTTGGTCTGACATGGCATAAGAGTATTTTGCTTTACAGTCTTTATACTCTTCCTAACCATCTCAGTGCAATCAGGATAATGAACAGGGTCTGCTTGCAAGGCTTCCGTCCTCTGTAGATCTGGCTCCGTTTTAGCATTCACTTCTGACTTTTTCACCAGCCATGTTTGCTTCACAGTCCTAGCTGTCTTCTTTACTCTTGTTCTCTTCCTTCTTGGCTTTCCCCTTTTCTGGTTATCCTCCTCTTCATTACAACTTTTATTGTGCCAGCAGTCAAAAGAATCATGATCAAATTTCAGACAGTCATTACAGAACATAGGCCTCTAATCATATTAAATAGTCTGCACCATTGGGCCAAAAGGTGATTCTATTTTCAGCTGGTCTGGAAGAGGATATGCATCATCCACCTCCACAAGAACCCTAGCATAGGATATCTTCTCATAATGAGCAGTGAATTTATCAGTGTATAGGGGCTTGCCTACCACACTGGCCATTTTTCTTAGAGCCTCAGTCAACCAATATCCTGCTGGTAGCCTAGGGAATCTCACCCAAACTGGCACTATGCTTAGTATGTCTTTGCTGAATGAGAAATCAATTTTCCATAGCCTTAGCACCATTGGTTTGTTCCTGTATGTATATGGCCCTAACTGGAGAACTTGGTCCTATCAGCTATGATGTGAAACTTGAAGATACAATATCCCTCAAATGAATTGGTATATGAGGTTTAGTAACAAAATTCCACACGTTCATAACAAAATTCTCTATAGCTTTTTCATAAGGATTCTCTCCTATTATGTACCCAGTTAAAGAGGTTTTTCAATATCTGCTTGAGATTGTAGATCTCCCTCGTTCAATTTGACAATTCGTTTACCATCTCTATCATTGGAGGAACAAAAGACAATAGTTTACCCATTTGTGAGTTGCGATTCCCTCGTACAATGTCAACCGCGGTAGGAGTTGGCTTTCCCTATTCACTCGCTTCAGAGTACTGTAACCGCTGAGCTGCATGTACCGTTGTTCTTTCTGCTTTGACATGTTGAAGTTGCACATCACCTTCAGAACTACTAGTTTCATGAACTTCCTCTATCGATTGGTAATTCTGTGGTAGAAAGCTCCCAAATGTGAGTGGTGGTAATTCCTTTTCTATGCCATTTGCTGGAGTGATTAACTTCCCTGACTGTATATTATGTCATGCACAGTTGAAAATTTAATATATCATAAAAAAAATTAATTTGAATTATCTTATTTAGCATAGTAATTAATTTAAAATATCTTATTTTTATGTTATTTTGCAAGACCTTCTTTTCTTTTGGCATTAATTTTTTCAAGATTTATGATTAAAACACAATTTAATAGGACATTTGATATATAGGAACTTGAATATGAAAATAACTTTAAAATACAAATAATATTATTAGTAATTATTTATTGCGAGTAGCACAAGTTTTCTTTCAGGTTATTTTCTTATAGAAAAAAAAAATAGACTGCCTCTTTGACACATTACATTTCATACTCTAAATCTAATTTTAAATTCAAGAAAGTATAATAATTGAGATTTACTACTTGTTGTTTAGTTTCAAAAGTTGTCTGCTAATAGAACATAGTTAGTGCTTGAATTTAGAGACGAACGATCTATGCGCAAAATAATGTTTAGGTTGAATTTAAAAATAAATGACTTATGCTGCAAAATGCAAACATTGCATCATCTTGTCTAAAGCCAGTAGGAAAGCACTGTTTAATAAAAAGCCAGTAGAAAAGCATAAAACAATAGACAGATGCAATAATCATTTTCTTTCTGCACTTCTTATAACAATAATCGCCCAACAAGAAAAAAATATAGATTTTCTGTTCGAAAGTTAAATACTTTAAATCTGTGACGACCCAAAATTCATTAGTCGTAATGGCACCTAACCCGACTCGCTAGGTTAGCTAACAGTCACATAATAACTATGAAATCGAATAACGTGGTTTAACAACTCAACAACAAAAAAATATCATGAAATATCTGAGAACACAACCATAAGACTGCAAACTTGGTGCCAACGAGTGCACGAGCACTATTGAATAACAAGATACAAGCAAAATCCTCTAATACAACTATCTGAACAATATAACAGTAAAGATAGAAATAACTGAAAGAGAACTTCAAGTACCGCGGACGACGTAACAACTACCTCCTAGTCTCCCAACAGCTAATAGCAACTCAACTCTGGAAATTCCCTCGACCGGATGTACCTGGATCTGCACACGAAGTGCAGAGTGTAATATGAGTACAACCAACCGCATGTACTCAATAAGTAACAATACTAACCTTGGGCTGTAAGCAGTGACGAGCTCAGAAACAATAGTCGAGCTTAGAAACAATAGTCAAATGCTAGTATCGATAACCAGTAACAGCTTAGAATATAAAGGGAAATGAGTAGAAACAAGTAGGTCAATCATATTATGTTCAACTTATTCACATTTCAGGAATTTAGACATGCTTTCAAGTATAACTGTTAAAGCCCAACACAGATAAAGCATTTCATTTACCAGTTAGCATGAGGAAAGTGCATCTCTATGCCTACATGCCATGTATACATGTCAAATAAATAATATCATAGTGGATCCATCAAAATATTCACACTTAGCACGGTACGGGTGCATGGCATAACTGCCCATCATCAAGCACGTATATTAAACACTGTGCCTGCGCCCATTGCTGGCATGTACGACTCCGGAGGGGCGGATCCTGCCCAAGCACTAATCATAATCATATAGCCCAATAGTGAGGCCTGGTGCACGCGTCGCCTCAAAACAATAACGCTTAGCCCAATGTGGTCTTGGCCGCGTCACCTCAAAATTAATACCAAATCGGCTCTATGGCCCAACTCAGTCATTTATCGTTCAAGTCTCAGATAACATATCTCACAATACTTAGTTTAACAGTGTTACACATAAGAGATATCAACAACATGTGGGGAATCAAATAAGAAATACTGAGACAGAGACATCATATACGGATATAATATCATGACTGAGAACATGTGTACAATTAAGGAAAATAGCTCATAAACGGCAAGAATAACCCTATTAAGTCTCAAACAAATAGCACATAGCCTAGACATGATATCTAACATGAATCATTGATCAAATAGCCAAACAAATAGGTAAAACACGGGTAGAATAAGGTATGATAATAAAACAATTTTCGATAATTGTCTAAAAGCCACCTCAAACCATGAACACATCGGTGCACGTACACACGCCCGTCACCTAGCGCGTACGTCAGCCCAATACCTTTCATATAATGTAGTTTCCAGGGTTAAATACCTTCAAATCCAAGTTTAGATGTGTTACTTACCTCAAAATGCGCAAATCAATACTCCAAAAAGCCCTTCCTCCGCTAATTGGCCTCCAAACGACTAGAATATAGTCACAAACAACTAAATATCAATAAATAATGCCGTAGGAAATAACTTCAAACAATAAAGCTTCAATCTTTATCAAAATCGAAAAGTCAACCCAAAAAGTTAACCCCAGGCCCGCTCCCCGAAACCTAGTCAAAGTCACAAATTCTAAATACTCATTCAATTATGAGTTCAACCATACCAATTTCATCCAATTCCACCTAGATTCGACCTTCAAATCCTCAATTTTCGCTTTAGGAAGTTTTAACTAAAATTCCTCGTTTCTTCACTTTAATTCACTAATTAAATGCTAAAACAAAGATGGAATCATGAAATAATAATAAATCCGAGTAAAAAGACTTACGCCGATCCAAATCTTGAAAATCCCCTCCAAATCACCCACAACCGAGCTCTCTAACTCCAAATCTTGAAAATCCCCTCCAAAATAACCCACAACCGAGCTCTCTAACTCAAAGTGTGATATAATAACTCTAACCCTCGAAATGGGATTTTAAACAGTCTGCCCAGTCATTTCCCTTCGCGAACGCGGAAGATGCCTCGCGTTCGGGAAGCACAAATCTCACCAGCTGCCAAATCCTCCTCCGCGAACGCGACATTCATATCATGAACGCGATGACCACATCACCCCATGCTACGCGAATGCAAAGGCCTAAGGCCTGATGCCCCCCAACCTACCTTCCTTCACCGCGAACGCTGCTCCGTGCTCGTGTTCGCGAAGGCCACAACCCCCAAAATATCACGATCACAATCTCCCGTTTGCAAACACGAAGAACGTCCCACCAGCTAAGCAAGAAGACCCTACACGAACGCGACCCCTGTGTCACGAACGCGAAGAAGCACACACCAGACACCAGCTCAGCTGTCCAAACATGATGAAAATGGTCCGAAACTCATCCGCAACACGCCCGAGGCCCCCGGGACCCCGTCCAATCACACCAATGTTGATACCCAATTTTTTCCTATATATATTTTAATATGCAAAATACCTTCAAAATATCATATGTATGCATATATAAGTATGTCCAAGTGTATCATTACTTTTCCTTATTTTTTAAAGGTTTTTGAATCAATTTATTCCCCTATTTTATCCATAAAAATCCAATAATTATTTTTTTTAAAATATTATTTTTTGGTGATTCACTTGTTGTACTTTTATATCTATGCTAAAAGGGAATTTTTGCATATTTTTTTACAAATTTATTTAGTATTTTTAAAAGCTAAATTGCATAATTGCAATATTAGCCTCTTTTAGGATTTAATTACGTTTACATTTACAAAAAATTAANTTTTCTTTATGTGACTTATCTAATATTACAATCCTTTAACTCGACTATGGCTGAAACCCTAACTTTTCAAAAGGTTTCCTCACCTGCTACTGTGAGACCTTTGCATGTTTCTAATACTCTATTTTCTGCACTGTTGATTCAATGTGACTTGACCTACTTTATTACTATGCTTCGAATGTTTGCTTTACTACTGAAACCTGGCTTATTTCTAGCACTACTGCATGCTTGTGATTATCTCTTCTGCCAATGTGCTTGGCCTCGCATGTCTGATGTCTTCTGTTCACTCTGTTTATATACTAAAGTGCAGAAGCATGTTTTTCTTTGACTGACCCTAATCGTGTGACTGATTTCAAAGCTTTTCCTTTATGAACCCTAATTTCACTCGCCTGTTTGGAATTGATTGATTCTTTTCCCTTTACTGTGATATTTTGCCTTACTGAATCTTTTCCAAAATAAGCATATTTCTGTACTTAGACTTGATTACTTACTTAATGCTTGTACTACTCTTTTTATGGCAATAATCAGTCTGTTTCTAAATTGATATCTTTCCTTATTTGAATCTGTTACTACCCGTTAAACAGTGATTTCTTAATTAAAGGGAATCACTTGTATAATTGATTCTGACTGTTGATTGTTTCCATATTTGTATTAAAACTTTACTTATTACCTCTCCTTCACTCGTTTTCAAAAGCTATAAATACCTTGCACTCCTCTTCTTTCAAACACGAACGAACCACTTGAGTTCAGAACACACACTTCACTCAAAATTCTCTCTCTTTTCTCTGTTACTACTTGTGTTGCTGCCTTGTCTAGCCCGGCTGAAAGCCAAGGCTAGGCTGTGGAAATTTGCTTACTTTTCTTTCTGCATTTGCTTCTTTACTGGTATGTTCTAATTAATCTTCAAGCATCAAAAAACATATGTTTTCTTTACTATTGCCTTCACTCTTGCCTGTTTCCTGCTTGTGTTTAATCAAGTTTCATTCCTAAAGCATGCTGTAAATCAATGTGTTCCTTTATGTATAAATACTCTGTCAGTCATTTGATTATGTGATTATGCCTTATGAATCCCAAACCCCCATATCCCATATGTGTTTGTATTCTCTGGTTGGTTTGAGGGCATGTCAGCATTAGACATTGTTGTGCATGACCCAAACCTGACCCTCCCTGGGGTCATATGCTTCATATCCCCTCTATGTGTTGTGTTCTTTGGCTGGTTTATGGGCATACCAGCGCCATCTATTGCTGTGCCTGCCCAAACCTGACCCTTCCTAAGGTCATATGCTCCCTGCAATGAATTCCCAAACCCCTGACCCCTTTGTATAAAAATGCTGATTCTGTGTAGTGTTAGCTTTACTACTACTATTTTCCAATCACCCTTACCCCTCTCTATTCTCCACTCAGTTTTAAATCTCTGTTTCTGCACTTCAATTATACTCTTAGACTTAGGTTCAGCCCCTCTTGTGTGAGCCTTGCCTTGGGACCCATGAGCTCCTTCTGAACTTGGACACATAAGGGCTGGCCCTTCCACACTGCACTCATCTCTATCTGGTTATGCAAACTTGGGTGTAAGCACTACCCGGGGTCCCTTGAGACCCTTAGGGAACTTTGACACACTCAAGTCTGAGAAAGGCTTTGAAACAAATGGCATTTGAGGTGGTTTATTCCATAACTCAGAGAGGAAGTCAAGAATCAGGCTTCCACTGGTTGTAATCCCTTTTTTTACACTTTTCTGATGTAATTCATTATTTGGTCTGTAATAAGTTGTAATAAATATTGGGGTTGGTTAGTGGAAAGGGCTGGGTAATTATGCATGCTTAACTATCAGAAGGGTAGAGAATATGCCTATGGGGCCTTTTTTTAGTTTGCATGTTTAACTCTGTATTTAGAGAACCTGTCTATAGGACATGTTTTAAATTCTGCATTAAAATAACATGCCTATAGGATTTGTCTTAAATTCTGCATGTTTATTACCACACTTAGACACCATGTTCTTAGGATCTAATTGGTTATAATCCGGCATCATGTCCAATAGATTAAAATCAGTACCTTTTCATAGAAATCATGCCTATAGGAATTTCAAGCAAATCCTGCCTCTTTCGTTTCACGTTCAACTAGATATCATGTCTATAGGAATTAAAATTAGCAATAGTAGATATCAATGTCTATAGAATCTGAAACCAGTCTAGTCTAAAATCAGTTCAAGTTATACTGTTCTGAACTAATTTTTAAAACAACTCTCTCTCTTCTTATTAATACGATTTAGAAAGCATGTCTATAGGATCTAAAATCGTTTATTTTAGAATTGTTACTGCTTTGCCACATTCTGAATCAGTAACAGGTATCATGTTTATAGGATCTCACCCAAACACTTAGGCAAGCCTTAGGTGACAACAAATAAAATTGAACCCGCCTTTGTTAATTAGTAACTGCTGCAACCGGCAGGCAGGCCTGATTCAGACTTCTTATCTGAGTTATGTAATAAACTGGTCTGCCTCAACAATTAAAACTCCCCTTGCCTTAGTACTTTAGATTCAGACCCTGACTGTGTTTAAGTCATGCTATTTATGTTCTTTGCTTTAGGAGGTATACATGAGCCTTTTAGTTGTTTACATGTTTCCCCCTTTATGTGCAGTCCTATGTGTTTTTGTATGTCGCCTTAGCTTTTTCACCTTTTGAAACCTAAAAGTCATCCTAATATCCCTCCCCTTTAGGAATAGTAGTCCTAAGTTCCTCCGGGACTGATAGGAATGGGACGGGTAATAGCATGCAATAGTGGTCGTGACCAATCCGCGCTTTAATACCTCAACGGGGTGGGAAGGGTAGATATGGATATGATGACCGGTGCGCTAATACCACGTGTAGCCCCTCTTTTGAGGAGTGATTACCGGGTATTGCATTGATGTGATCCATATTATAAATAAACCTAGGACCCCTTTTCTTTTCATTTGCCACTTCTTTTCAAAATCCGCCTTTTAATAATTGCTCTTTCGAATTTTATGTNTCTCAACTCTCTCTGAAACTCTTATAAACCCTAGCCGCCGCCATCAAACTACACCCTAATCCATGGCCTTCCGTGGTCATTTGAGACCTGTACCAGCTTTCCATGGCTTCTATGTGTTTGGTTCTGTGGTTTCATGACCAGAATTCGAAGGAGTTTGGTCCAGTCCTTGCTCGACTGGTGTTCATGGCCTTTCTCCGGCCAGCCACAACCTTTTTCGGCCATTTATGGCCTTTCGAGGCGGGTCCTTGACCTTTTCTGGTTAGATCGTTAACTTTCGAGATCTTTCTCGTTTCTTTTGGGTTTTCTAAAACCCTAATCTCTAAGATCTTTCGATTGCTTTCAGATCTACCTTAGATCTGTGCTTACCATGAACTTTTAAGCATTTTTTTCTCGAAAGTTCTTCAACATTGCTTTCAAAGCAACTCTTCATTGTTCTGATTAGGGTTTTCCTTTAAGTTATTTCAAAAATCTCTTCTCTGATTCTCGATGTTGTTTTATGACTTTACTATGAACTGTTTGTTATGCTTTCCTTCTACTTGAGTCAGCATGTTGAAAACCCTAATTTCTTTTGGGTCTCATTCGAATCCTGAAGCTGTTTGTTTAAATGTATACTTGTTTAACTAAGTTCCTCGTTCTTGTTTGACTTATTTGTGTTACCATTTTTTTTTAAAAAAAAAACTCGATTGTTGTTGAAAAGCCCTGGGTCTTTGGGTCTGAAATCGTTTGTTTGAGTATTTGACTCGACTGAAAGCTTTTGTTTTAGACTTTCTTTTCTTTATGTGACTTATATGATTTTACTATCTTTCAACTTGACTATGGCTGAAACCCTAACTTTTCAAAAGGTTTCCTCACCTGCTACTGTGAGACCTTTGCATGTTTCTGATACTCTGTTTTCTGCACTGTTGATTCAACGTGACTTGACCTACTTGATTACTATGCTTCGAATGTTTGCTTTACTACTGAACCCTGACTTATTTCTGCCACTACTGCATGCTTGTGATTATCTCTTCTGCCAATGTGCTTGGCCTCACATGTCTGATGTCTTCTGTTCACTCTGTTTATATACTAAAGTGCAGAATCATGTTTTTCTTTGACTGACCCTAATCGTGTGACTGATTTCAAAGCTTTTCCTTTATAAACCCTAATTTCACTCGCCTTTTTGGAATTGATTGATTCTTTTCCCTTTACTGTGATATTTTGCCTTACTGAATCTTTTCCAAAATAAGCATATTTCTGTACTTAGACTTGATTACTTACTTAATGCTGGTACTACTCCTTTTATGGCAATAATCAGTCTGTCTCTAAACTGATCTCTTTCCTTATTTGAATCTATTACTACCCGTTAAAAAGTGATTCCTTAATTAAAGGGAATCACTTGTATAATTGATTCTGACTGTTGATTGTTTCCATATTTGTATTAAAACTTTACTTATTACCTCTCCTTCACTCGTTTTCAAAAAGCTATAAATACCTTGCACTCCTCTTCTTACGAGGAACGAACCACTTGAGTTTAGAACACACACTTCACTCAAAACTCTCTCTCTTTTCTCTGCTACTACTTGTGTTGCTGCCTTGTCTAGCCGGCTGAAAGCCAAGGCTAGGCTGTGGAAATTTGCTTACTTTTCTTTCTGCATTTGCTTCATTACTAGTATGTTCTAATTAATCTTCAAGCATCAAAAACAATATGTTTTCTTTACTATTGCCTTCACTCTTGCCTGTTTCCTGCTTGTGTTTAATTAAGTTTCATTCCTAAAGCATGCTGTAAATCAATGTGTTCCTTTATGTATAAATACTCTGTCAGTCATTTGATTATGTGATTATGCCTTATGAATCCCAAACCCCCATATCCCATATGTGTTTGTATTCTCTGGTTGGTTTGAGGACATGTCAGCATTAGACATTGCTGTGCATGACCCAAACCTGACCCTCCCTGGGGTCATATGCTTCATATCCCCTCTATGTGTTGTGTTCTNTCCAAGTCAATCATTTCATATTGCTCCTACAATTCTTTAAATTTACTGGTTTCCCTGGCTCAATTTCTTTTTTTGGCACCAATGTGAGAACATTTGCTAGAATTCTTCTTGCTTTTTTAAAAGTGATTATGTTTTACTCTGTCCTGTTGGGAGGAATGTAGTGGAAACGAATGCAACCTAGGAGCATTTATATAGAGGAAAGGATAATTAGGCTTCTCTATCAAAATTGATCTGAAAATATGGTCATAGATTGCAGACACCATAAAATTCAAAACAGTACCAGTATTCGGGAGATTTATTCCAAACTGCAAAATAATAATTGTAAATACGAGTTATAGATACTACTTAAATACATGTAAACTACTATATAAGTCGAAAGATAGAATGATACAAAACTTTCCTCAAAGTTGTTCAAAGAAACATGTGTCTTCTTATTTCTTCTTTCGTATGTTTACACTATTATGAAGTTGAGACGTCTTCATCATTTAGTGCCGTTCATAAAAGGGTCCTCTTTTATAATTCTTGCTTATTCAAAAAAGTCACGGAGCATTGAAGCATTTTTAATGCAAAGTTAAAGGGTGAAACAAAAACCCAAACGTTAAAATAGGCAGTAAATAAAGCCGAAATTTATATATCAAACTTTGCAAACATAAGACAAAGATTTGTCTTCAAACCCCGGAACAAGAAAGGGGTAAACCAACCGATTATTGACGAAAGGAACATAAGCGGCGGAGTTATCATCTTAATCTCTTTTTTCAGAAGATTCAGAACTAAATTGAAAGAACAATTCTTATTTTTGAAGCTTAAATGAAAAAAGTTGACCGGAGTTTGACTTTTGAGTAAACAACTCCGGAATGGAATTTTAATGATGTCAATAGCTTCGTATGGTGGTTTCGGACTTATGCGTATGTCCGGATTTGGATTTGGAAGTCCGTAGGTCAATTCGCCACATTTGGACGAAAAGCTGGAAAATGAAGTTCTTGAAATACTCATAAATTCGACCGTAAGTCGATTGGTTGATAACGAGGTCGGATTTCGATTCCAGAAATTGGAACAACTCCATTACGTCATTTATGACTTGTGCGCAAAATTTGAAGTTATTCCGGATTGATTTGATACGTTTCGGCGCAAAATATAGAAGTTGGAAGATTTGAAACTCATAATTCGATTCGATGCGCGATTTGTAATTTTGGCATTGTTTGACGTGGTTTGAAGCCTCGACTAAGTCGTGTTATATTTTGGGACGTGTTGGTATAATTGATTAAGATCCCGAGTGTTACACCCCAAGTTTTCATACGTGAGAGTACGTCGTAAGTCATTGATGTAAGCTCGAAAATGAGATTATCTTTGGAAGCAAATAAAGTAAGTTAATCATGTTACCTTGGAGGTTACAAATATTTAAGATCATGAATAACAAGTACCAAAAGGGTTGGAAAGCTTAGTCGCTAAACAAATTGAAGAAAATAAGTTTCGTCGAAAATCGACAAGTTTGGAATGTTATAACATATTCTTTTTGGGTGAGACTAAGGTGATTAACATGATGAGGAGGTTAAGTTATGATTTATTGTAGTCGTATGATAGTCGTGTGTTATGTTTTTAAGTCAAACGAGTTATGGAACAAAAGTTAGCAAAGGTCATCACAAGTTGCATTTATAATGTGCTGAAATTTAGGTCAAATGTAGTGCGCTTTTCTCCCAATATACTTGGAATAAATGGATGATCTACATATCAAATTGAAGATCTATGAGTCTAGTTTCTAACGCATTAAACCGTTCATCAATACAACATCGGAGTAGAGAGATATTCGCATTTTCGCGAGACCGCGCAAGCAGCTCCCAATGGGACCCACTTAGGCGGTGGTCGACCTACTTCACTTTATAAACGATTTGGACGCCTATTTTTCACTTATTTTCAACTCAACTTCGTCTCCAAACTTCTCCTAACCCTTCTAAACAGATTCCACAAGGGTTTGAAGTGATTACACCATATTTCAAATCAAAACTTAGTTCTAGTGAAGAACAACACCTCTTTGAGGTTGTGTTGTCATTGAGGATTGTTGTGGGCTGTATTTGGATGAAATTCCAAGTTGTTGCTGCTGTCTAAGGTGAGTATAACAGCCTACTAATTGTGCTTAAGCTTGCTTGTATGTTGGTTAAGTTGTTAGGATGATAAACTACAAGATAGTACTTGGATTAGCTTAAGTCACTTCTATGGTGTTGTATTGCTATTGAGGGTTGTTGTGAGCTGAATATAACTTGGATTTCGACTTGAAGTTACTATAGGAGTTGTGTGTATTATGTTCTTGCATGTGCTTAAGGTTATCTTGATGTTGATTAAGTTAAATGGATGGAGTAGACATGAACTAGTGAATAAAGCTACTAATTGAAGATAGTTGGAGTTGAGGATTGTTTCCTTTGTTATAAATATATGTTATAAGGATGGAATCATTGATGAATGACTTCATTATCATGTTAATGATACTGTTAAATTAATGTAAGAAGTCTATAAGGGGTGATATTGGTTATACGGATTCCAATCGGAGCTTGCCGCTCGTCGTGAAGTAGTTGTGACTTGTTGTTGTTATATGGTGTCTTGTTATTGATATTTATAGGTTGCTGGACTTCCCTGGCTGTTGTTGTTGGTATATGGTATTGGAGGAGGCCCTTGTTACAAGGGAGATGCTGCCCGAATTTACGTAGACGAGATACTAGCTTAAGTTACAGACTTAGCCTTTGTTCAACACTGATTTTGAATCTCATTATGCTATGATAGATCGAGTTGACTTGTTTGAAGAGTTGCTTGGAAGGTATTAAGGACTCAACATGTTTAAGGTATGTTAAGGCTCTTCCTTCATTCTTTCGGCATGATCTAAAGTGAAACGAACATAAACGATACGCTATTTCATAATGAATCTACTCCTAGCAACTAAGGTTGTCCATGTTATTCTTTCCTTACAAAGTTATTCCAAGAAAGTATATATGATCCTTGAGTCCTAGTGAAGTTCATATTGATGGTATGATGTCCATAATGTTAATCGATGGTGCAATGACCTTATGTCACTCCAAAAGGTTTAGAACGTGACTCCATGAGTCCAGCATGCACTATATATGTATCTACTTTACTCTACCGAGCTGCGCTATAGTCGGCCGGGTATGGCACCTATTGTGCAACCACTGATCAGTTGGGTTTACCGAGCTCCACGTGGCCGGGTACGTTTTTTTACCGAGTCCTCTTTGAGGCCGAGTATGATATGATGATGAGGATGCCCACAGAGGCGTATGTTTTTAAAAGTTTATGTATATATATGTATTATGCATTTCATGTCAGTAGCCCCCAGAGGCACTCAGATGTTACAAGTTGTATCTCCTCTATCTCTCTTTACATTACTGTTCTTATTTATGCTTTCCTGCCTTACATACTCGGTACTTTATTCGTACTGACGTCCCTTTTGCCTGGGGACGCTGCGTTTCATGCCCGCAGGTCCCGATAGACAGGTTGACATTCCTCCTAGTAGGCTATCAGCTCAGCGAAGGTGTTGGTGTATTCCATTTGCTCCGGAGTTGCCTATTTGGTCAGTATGCTTTGGATATGTATTGATTGGTATGGCGGGGCTCTGTCCCGACCTTTATGATTTTATGTACTCTTAGAGGCTTGTAGACAGATGTCAGGTGTATGGATACTTGTATGGCCTTGTCGGCCTATGTTTTGAGTTTACAAATGGTCATGTTGGCCTTATAGGCCCGTATGTCACATGTATAAGTTTGTATATCATGCTGGGTCATCATACGTTAAGTATTCCCTTATGTTTTATTCTTGTTATCTCATGAAGGGTTTTCTAGCTCATTTACCCATGATAGTATGATAAGAATGATATGTTACGTTGGTACTTGGTTGAGTAAGGCACCGGGTGCCCGTCGCGGCCCTTCGGTTTGGGTCGTGACAAAAGTGGTATCAGAGCAGTTCTGTCCTAGGGAGTCTACAAGCCGTGTCTCGTAGAGTCTTGTTTATGGGTGTGTTGTGCACCACACTTATAAGCAGGAGGCTACAGGGCATTTAGGACTGTCACTCTTTCTTTTTACTCTAGATCGTGTGGTAGAGCTCAGTTGTAAGAATTCAAACTTCTAAATTCTATTTTATCCGTAATACAATGATCCCTACATCGAGAAAGATAGTTGGTTAAAGATTGAATGTGGCTCTGGAAGAGCTGAGTTAGAGGAACCCGATTTTGCATCACACTGATGATGAGTAAATGTAAGTTCTTCAGCAGATCATGTGTCTACTAAGATGTGTGAGCTTCTTGAGAAGGAGCCCCAAGGCATGGATATCTATCCACCCATATGGTAAAAAGCAACAAGAGAATCAGAAGGTAGATACAAGTTTCAACAAATAAAAGAAGCAAGGTGGCGAAGGTTACGAGGTACCAGTTAATGAAGGTTCAGTATTTACAATTCAGGCAGAGAAATACATGCATTCTGAGTTACCTTGAACGGTAACAGAGTTATATACAATTGACCACACCCATCTCAATTATGCCCTATGGGAGCTGACAAATATAATTTAAGAGAATGATGTAATATGAGGATCAAGCTGGGATTAGTGTAACAAAAAAATTATGGATGGATTGTTATCATTAGCTAACATTTCCGAAGGGTAGTGCAAATGTAGTAATAGATTTCCTTGTGAGACACCCAGATGGCCTTTGTATAAAAATGCTGATTCTGTGTAGTGTTAGCTTTACTACTACTATTTTCCAATCACCCTTACCCCTCTCTATTCTCCACTCAGTTTTAAATCTCTGTTTCTGCACTTCAATTATACTCTTAGACTTAGGTTCTGCCCCTCTTGTGTGAGCCTTGCCTTGAAATTCAACGTCAAACCAAGTCGGGCCCATCTGCAAACAAAGGTTGGTCTCCCTAATCGTGGCCTTTTGGGACCCATCGAATGCTTTCACATTCGTAGTTCCTGCTCGTATCTCATGCAAACCTTTACCCAACCTGTTCAAACTGGTCAGCGGACATATGTTGAGACTCGAACCCCCATCTATCAGGACCCTGGCGATGAATTCGTCCTCAAATTGCACTGTGGTATATAGTGCCTTGTTGTGACTCAGTTCTTCTGGTGGCAATTCATCTTCGTGGAAAGTGATCTTATGGCTTTCCAATATTTGCCCTACCGTATTGGCCAGCTCTCCACTGGTAATGTTGTTGGGTACATAAGCTTCGTTCAACACTTTCATCAACGCATTCCTATGCGCCTCGGAATTCTATAGTAGCAATAGAATGGATATCTGAGTAGGGGTTTTGTTCAGATGATCAACCATAGAATATTCTCTTGCTTGAACCTTTCTCCAAAGATCATCTGGGCCAGTTTCAATGATAGGCGACTTGGAAGCGGCTTCTTTACTTGTTCCTCCCAAATGCTCGGGTGTGTGAACCCTACCAGTTTCGGTCATGCCTTGTGCTGCACCTGTTTCCTCCATTTTCCCCTTTCCTTTCCTTCTCGCCTCTGCAGCATAGTCCCATGGTATAGTATTGGACTTAAAGGACGGTGTAGGTGCTACCGTCATGGTGAAGGGTGTGGTCACTTCCACCTCAAACAGAGTTGGTGTGGCTGAGGGCATTGTTACTTCAACCTCAAACGGAGTCGGTGTGGCTATTTCAACCTCAATCGGTGACTGAATCTGCACCACAATAGCTGTGAGAGTGACTGGAGGTATTTTAGGTTCGTCCCCTTCACGAATGAGCCTAATTGACCCTTCCGGATCCCATTCTTCATCAGTTTCTATCACATTTACCTCCTCGCCCCTGTGATCCGGGAGAGTATTGTTGCAGACATTAGGTGCAACCTCTTTTTCTTGTATAACCTTGGTGTCAATTAACGTCTGGATCTTATACTTCAAAGTGGGACATTCATCAATAGTATGACCCTTCATGCCCGAGTGGTAGGAACATATCTTGTTTAGATTGACCTACTGAGAGGAGTTTTTCATGGCAACGACAGGAATGGGAGTGACATAACCGGCAGCCTTTAGTCTTTTATACAACTGGTCAATGGGTTCAGCAATAGGAGTGTATTGTCTGGGTGGTCTGCGGTCGGAATTTGGTCTGGGTTTTTGGTAATTTTGGCGGGCTGGTGGGGATTGGTAGTATACTGGCTGGGTGTTATAAGTATGGTAAATGGTAGCAGGTTGTTAGTATCTGGGAGGTGAAGGCCGATATATGGGTGGGGGTGTTTGGTATGTAAGAGGAGACTTTGGATCTTGGGCCACCATCACTGCCCCTACTTTCTTCTTTTTAGAAATACCGCCTGACTGCAAAGCTTTGTTTGTAGCCTGGAGTGCCTTAAAATTTATTACCATTCCACTCTTAATCCCCTCTTCTATTCTTTCTCCCAATTTGATGATGTCAGAAAATTTATGGTTTTCAATAACCATTAGTCTCTCGTAGTACTACGGATCCTGGGCTGGGACAAAGAACTTATTCATCTGATCTTCTTCCAGTACTGGCCTTACTTTTGCAGCTTTAGACCTCTACCGAGTAGCATACTCGCGGAAAGTTTCTGTTGGTTTCTTCTTAAGATTCTGATTATAGAAGACATTTGGCGCATTTTCCGTATTGAACCTGAACCTATCCATACAATTTGATGCCATGCTTACCCAGTTAACCCATTTCTTCGGGTTTTGACTGATGTACCAGGGCAGGGCGTCTCCAGTGAGGCTCCTCATGAACTTCTTCATGAGGATTCTTTCATCTTTACCAATCCCTACGAGCTTGTCACAATATGTTCTCAAGTGTACCTTCAGATCACCTGTCTCGTCGAACATTTCGAACTTAGGAGGTTTGTAACCCTCTGGTAGTTCTATGTCCGGCTGGATATACAAATCCTCATAATTCAAACCTTCGACGCCTATACTGCCTTCAATACCTTGGACTCTACTAGTAAGTTTCTTGAGTTCCTCACCCATGTTCTTGATAAGGAGGTCCTTCTCGGCGAACTCCGTTGTGTACAGGATATGTTGTGGAGAGTGGGGTAAGGTTTCCACGTATATGGGGTTTCTTTGATGGACTCTAGGAATTTGGGCGTAGTGATGGTCGTTGGTTGAGTTTTGGGGATTAAGGGTAGGTTGTGGTGCGTTTTAAGGAGTGTGGTAGGTGGTGGTTTATGGATACTGGGTTGGATGGTGATGATGTTGTAGAGGGGTCGGTACTAGCAGAGGATTAGGATTTTGAGGAAGTGTGGCATACTGATAAGGTGCGGGAAAATTTTGTTGGTTTTATGTGTTCTGGGGGGTGCTGGGTTTTGGGCGTTTTGTTGGTTGACGTCGAGGACGTTTAGGGTAAGGGAAAGATTTGCCAAGTTCCGGACCTGCTCAAGTTCCCTTTGTAACTCCAATATCTTTTGTTCTAACCGTAAAACCAAGTCATTCTGTGTCGGAGTACTCCGACCATCCGAAGTCTCGACATTCTCTACATGCGTAGCGTTGTCTTTCCCGATACCGCTCATATCATCCATTCTGGGTTTTCCTTGCTTTTAGTATCACTTGGAGGAGGAGGAGGTGGAGGACCTCTAGATCTGGTATGATATGCTGATGATGCCAGTATGCACCAACCAACCTTAGGGGATGGGAATAAACAAACAAAGAAAAGAAGAAAATAAAAAGGTAAACAAGTCAGTAAGGGGTGTTAAAAGGATGTTTGCGGTATTTAAACACATATTGCGGAGTTATAAATTTGCGTCCTAGTTTGGGGACCTCATTGTGCCCGAGGTAGGCCTAAGCGACATATATATTTGGAGAAAATCGATGCCAATAACTGCGTAATTTCATTAATATAGTGAATGGACCAAATCTTTACTAAAACGATAATAATTATAAAGAGTCACTAATGGCATTTGCCTTATTACAACCAAAGTCTAAAACGAGTCTAGAAAACAAGTAAAAACATCATTCTTAATCTATTTGGTCCCAGAGGGACCTTCTCCATGTTTGACCTTCTTTGCTCCATCGATCAGATTTCCCAGGTCGCGCATGTCCATCAGCAGATACGCCCTTGCTAGATGCCCTCCTTCGTTGCCCTCTGCATCCTGACAGTCCTAGATCCTTTTCCTCATCTTCCCTTCAAGCTCCATCAACACCTGCTCCAAATATTCCAACCTCTCTATTGATTTAGTAGCGATTTCTTTCCACTCGTTGATTGTTTCCATGTCTACTTTATATTGTTCCAAATGCCTGGCTTCAGACTCGAAAACCCTTTTGTGCAACATCCTGTATTTGACTTGTGCTTCAGCAGTGTCATCTATAACCCTATTCTTTAGATTAATCCCTGGCTTGACATCCCCCGCTATATCATCTACCAACCATGATGGATAGAAGTACACATGGCCGACATGATACCGATCTGGCTCGATGGTATCTTTCTCCACAATGATCTTTTGATGCCACATGTGTTGTGCCTCGAACTTGAACGGAATGGCGTTCCCCTGTAGGTCCGCTTTGTACTGAACCATTTTAAAAACTCGTGGTATAACCTATTTTCTCCCAGCCTGCCTCATAACCCTGATAATAGCATAAGGATAGATCCCCCTGAATCCGATTAGCACTAGATGAGGAGTATCTCTCGACGTGATGATGAATTCACTACTAGGGAACCACTCGAACATCCAATGTACCTTGTCATCAGTCAGATTGCTGAAGAAATGTACCCAACTCATAGCGTTTTCTGGTTGCGCAAACCTATTTGGGATAAAAGTCATTCTCTTCGGATGGTGATAGGCTATGTGGTCACTCCATGGTCGTCGCGAAAGATCTTGACGATATTCTCCTCTCTGAAGGTGTTCCAACAACCATACTTGCAACAACAGATTGCCACCCTCGAAATGCCTATCCCCGTTTTTGCAACGGTCTAAAGCCTGGTATATCTCAGCCAAAATCATAGGGACAATAGTATAAGTTTGCCCCTCAATCCCCTCCATTAAGGTCTTAGTGACCATAACTAGGCGAGTGTGGATCCTTTCTCCCTGTATTGAAAATACCAGCATCCCCGAAAAGCAAAAAATGAATACAAACACTCGGCGGTGAGTCCAACCCAAAGAAGTGATGGCAAACTCATCATGATAAAGGCGATATGACTTGTTGTGCCCATAACGCTCATAAAGGAAATTGAATGGTATGTAAGACTTCTTCAGACAGACTAACTCATCATTTTTCCTAAAACCTATCATTTTCAAGAAACCTTGAGAGGTGTGATTTTCCGGTACCAACAAACAAGGGCTATCCCATGGGAGCCCAGCGAAGCCTCCTATTTCTTCTAAAAGGGGAGTCATTTCTATGTCGCCAAAACAGAAGACGACTCTCTTCTCATCCCAAAAGATGGTGGCGGCCTCAGTTAATACATTGTTTGGCTGAATGTATAACAAGGAGGGTAAATTTAGAGGAATCTTTTCACATGATTTTTGTCACTTGGTGAGATATTTTCCCACAAATCAAGTAGCAAAGGTTGGATATTTTGAACCATGCCGAACCTGGGGACTTCGTGCCTCATTTCTGCAAAATAAATAAAATTAGCCCTTCCCCCCTCTGGATTGGCTATTTACACGTCAATGACCAACATATTGGCATGTTTTCTCCAAATAATGCATAAACTGTGATTGTGTCCATTAGAATTATGGAAATCCCGGTGGACTTTGGACAAGGCTTGCCTTAGCGAGTTATTACGCCGATAGCGTTTTAACCCATACTAGGTTTGGACATGATGCATGCACAGTTAATATTAGAATGGGGGTATCTGGAAGAGTCTAGACCGGTACCCTCAAGCGGGCAACTTGAGAGGGAAAGGCACGGAACCATCGACTGCACCGCTGATCGACTAGTTTTACCGCAAATAAGCCTTTCCAAATTTAAAGGGTGATTTAGGAAGAGCGCGGACACTCATCAAGCGTCGCTATGGTATTAATTATACACGAGTGGAATATGATATGGAGCATGCAGTTATGCAAAGATAAAACAACATGTTGTCAAATATTTTCCATGATGAAAACAGTACATGCAGTATTAAATGAAACATGAAGACATAAAAAGAAAGGAAAACAAGGAAGAAGTTAGTTCGCACAATGTGGAAATTGTAATAAAGTAAACAAGGGAGTGAGGATGAGGAGAGACATGGTGTAACAATTCTTAAAAAAATATCTAAAGGAAAACGCATGCTATAACCAAATTGAGCGGAGATCTGCATATTAATGCGAATTCAAATAAAGGGAAATGGGAAAAGGGTGTACATGTAGCAATAAAAGGGAAACAGGAGCGGGATATTCATGTAATAGCAAAAATAATAAAAGACAGGTTTATCAGAGAAGACTAATTCATATAGGCCAAGTTCGCTTATGGTAAGAGCCTAAAGATGTCCCCAGCAGAGTCAACATGCTGTCGCGCCCCTTTTCTCACAAAATCGAGTTTCGACACGTGACAACTTTTTTAAGGAAGGTGTTAAAAGAGAGAGTTGCCACCTAACGGTTTGAGTTGCGTTAGGGCACCTATTTGCAAATAACTCTGGTTTAACCAGTTTGCGTCACCAAAGATCGGGTAATGACTCGAATTACCTCGAAGAGAAGGTGTTAGGCACTCTTCGAGGTCCACAACTGTGGTCCCGGCCAAACTCGAATTATAAGAATTAGTCAAATAAACAGATAGAAAGACAAGAAGTTTGGGCAGTTATTATCAAAAGTCCTTGAATAAACACCAATAATTGATTTAAAGATAAGATGGAGGGTCCTAAATTTTTTAGCCTAAAGGATCACCCCGTGCAACATAAATAATACTTCGTAGCTCCCTCGAGATGGGGTGTTACTCGTATTATTCAGCGGGCACAGACTATCATCTCCAGCTATCCGATTACTATCTTTAAGTTTGTTACCTAGAGCGCACTAATTGATTCTAAATCGTGTCTTATGCGTGCACTACCCGTCCCATGCCTATGGTCCAAGAGGCGTTTGGACCTCTATTTTGGATAGTTCTAGACTTAACTTAGGCTGCTAAAAAATAATAAAACTAGGCGACATACAAAACAAGTTGGACTTCATGTAAAGGCAATTAAGGGCTCAAGTTAGCCTCCACACTTAGACAACAAATGCACGCGAACAAATTCTCATATTAAGCGTTAGACAGTTTCAAAATTGAGCCAAATTAAAACCATTAAGCCCTATAGACATGGTTTCTATGTGACCTCGTGCAGACAGTTTCAGATGCAAGGTGCCATCTTATATACATGATTTCTAAATAACTATATAGTTTAGGGGAATCTGGTATAGCATGTTGATTATTGAAATTACAAATTATACGTGATTAAACCTATAGACATGATCTCTAGGTGATTTACGCAGTAATTGGCAATGATGACTGTTTGAAATACTCAGAATTACTCAGTTTGATCATATAGGCATGCTTTCTAATAGTGGCAGAGCTAAGCAATCAAACAGTGTTTGAAAGCTTAATATTAACACTTTAAAGCAAGTGATAAAATCCTATAGGCAGGATTTCTAACGATTAGTAATTGAAATTGACATTTTTTATGTGACTCGACAAGGAGTTCGTGTACGCGGTGTGTACTACGAGACTTGTTGCAGAAAGAAGACCCATGGTTATGCAAATGATGACAACTATAAAGCGGTAAAAACATAAGGAAAAGCGATAAACAAATAACCAACAAAACAGGAAATAAGACAAACAAACTAATTAAACAAAGCAAATAAAGAAAACAAACACCTCAATCGAATACCCTAAAAGCCAACAAGATCAAGTATCAACTCGAACCTGTAACTCCCCAGCAGAGTCGCTAAAGCTGTCATACCCCTTTTTTTTTACTTCACTAACCCTCTTAAAATAATAAAAAGATTTTTGAAGTTCAAAAGGGTTCCAATTATGAAAAGTGACAAAAATATTGTGTTTCAAAAGATTTTCAGAATTGCCACCTGACATTTGGTTTCGGTGTGCCAGGTCACCGATTTTTTTTTAAAAAAAATAACAATTTCCCTTAAAGACACATTTGACTCTCAAACCAGTCTGCACTAGAGATTCTAGATAAGGGGGTTCATTTGACTCGGGGAGAAGGTGTTAGGTATTCCCCGAGTCCCGTAACTAGTACGGTTGCGTACATGATCAAGTCAACTTTTAGAAATACTCAGATTGAGGTAGAAACACACAAAAAGCGAAAATAAACATAGAAAAGGCTTGAGATCGTCCCCAGCTAATAAAAGAAAAATAAAAAAAGAAAATTAAAATCCTATGCTAACCTACACTATACTTCCTCCACAGTGTTCGTCACGGCCTCCAAATACATGTTTTACGGGGCATACCCCGGATGATAATAATATATACAAACTCTACGGGGCATTCCCCTGAATATAGACTAAAGGGAACAATCTCTTACCTCGGAAAAATGAAAAGAAACGACCTACGGTTTGCCTACCCAAGTGTGGTCGGTCTAACATGCTCTTATCGGGCAAGATAACAAAAATAAATAAAACTAAAAGAAATAAAAATTAATTTCATGCCCATTCCCAATCCTAAAATATGAGAACGATTAATTACTAACTTTGGTCATTTCCCACTCCCACGACCCAATTCAGCCAAAGAAGCACGCAAACAGTTGCGATCCAATTTTAATCTTTAAGAGTTCTATCTTAACTCTCGTTAAACCAACTCAATATAGTTCTAGTGGAACATAATATAGTTTATTTTTAGCAGAATAAGTCATTCTTTGTCATCCAAATAAACCAAAGACATGAAGGTGCTAGTTAAATTAAGAATTGTGAATGTAACAACTTGAAAACCACATAAACTATTTACTCAAGAAAAACTATAAGAATATGTATTTAATCATATGAAGACAGAAATGCAGAAGCTGATTTTTGAAGTAAATGCATACCTTTTAGCTTATTGAAAATACATTTTTTGCCTCTTCTTCAACGGTGTTCGACAAATTCTCAATAGAACTGAAAAGTGATTGTTTCACTGCTTTGAACTGAAAAATGTGGCGAACGGCAGACGGGGGCTCGAATAAGCGACAGGAACTCAAATCGGAATCGACCTCAGCTCAATCGAAACTCCATCTCGCCACTAGTGAACACACAAGTTAATCCCACAGCAAAGGCTAAAGCAACGTAAACAACCCGAGAAGCAAGAAGTTGACTGGATGATTCTGGTGCTAGTAATACAACGGACACAATGTAATGAAGGGAGTGATTATAAAAACATTGTACAATGCTAATCCTGCCCCTGTTTTTGTTCGTCCATTTCCTCTTTTTTTAGTTCGTGGGCGTTTTCTAGTTGAGAAATGGAGATGAAAGCCTGGTCTTGAGGGAAAGGGAGGTGCGGCAGATGTATTGCGTGGTGTGTGCGGCCAGTTTTCCGGTGAGCTTTTTGTTTTGGAGATTAAAGGTGGCCGATGGGTGCTCTTCTTAGAGATTCCTCCTAGGATTTTTTAGCGAAAGAGATGGGGATTAAAAGGGGGCAGATGTCTTTGTCTTGGTTAGGTTAGTGGGTCAATTGGGTATTGGGTTCAGAATTCTTAAAACTGGGCCAATTTTATCTAATTGAAATCCAATAAAAGTAACTAACCCAAAATCATTCTTTCTTTGGATGAAAAATAAGAGTATTATAAAATACTAATAAGGAATAATGAACTAAATTGAGGTAAACCATAACGTAAAGTGTAACTTTCTTTTTTTTTTCTTTTATATTTTCAAGGACTATACTAAATAAAAGTAAAGAAAAGTAAGTTAGAATCATGGTAAGTTTAAATTAATATCACTATAAAGCGCTAATGACCCTAAGTAAAAAATAAGAAAATATGTAATGAACTATTTTTGGTATTTTCGATTTTATGTTTAAAACTTAAATTAAAGATAAAAGTATACTAAAATTTCGTAAAATCAAATAGGTACTAAAAACACTAAGAAAACTAAAAATAACTCTTATAACAGTGTGGGCCAAAAATCATGTGCTTACAATTTTTATGTTCTGTGCCAACCCACCGAGCCTTTGGTGATCGGCCTTCACATGCTTACAATTTGGACATCTTGCCACAAAGTCCGCTACATTCCTCTTCTTACCATTCCATCAGTAGACTTTCTTAAGATCATGGTACATCTTTGTAGAGCCCAGGTACACGGAATACCTAGAGGCGTGAGCCTCGGTCATGATTCTTTCCTGGAGACCATCTACATTTGGAATACACAGTCGCCCTTGGTACCTTAGTGTACCATCATCCATGCCAAGAGAAAAGGCCATGGTCTTATGTTTATGAATCCCCTCGTTCAATTGTACCAACAATGGGTCGTTGTATTGCTTTTCCTTGACTTCCACAATAAGCAATGATTCAACCCTATTTTGCACAATCACTCCTCCTTCACTAGAATCCGCAAGACGAACTCCCAAACTATCCAACCAATGAACCACTTTGGCCAACGACCTTTGATATGCCACCAAGTGCTACCCATAGATTTCCGGCTAAGAGCATTCGCTACAATATTAGCCTTCCCCCGATGATACAGAATATTGATGTTGTAATCCTTGAGTAACTCAAGCCATCTTCTCTACCTTAGATTCAGTTCCTTCTGTTTAAAAATGTATTGAAGGCTCTTATGGTCCTGAATATATCCACATGGACCCCATACAGATAATGACACTAAATCTTCAATGCAAATACCACAGCTGCAAGCTCTATGTCATGTGTTGGATAGTTTTTTTCGTGATTCTTGAGTTGCCTAGAAGAATAAGCTATCACCTTGCCATGTTGCATTAATACATACCCAAGTCCGATTCTTGAAGCATCACAATATACCATAAAGCCATTTGTACCCTCTGTAAGGGTCAACACTGGTGCCGTAGTCAATTTTTGATTTCAATTCCTGGAAGCTCCTTTCACAAGCATCTTACCACTGGAACTTAACCGCTTTCTGTGTCAATTTAGTCAACAAAGAGGCATGAGTAGAGAACCCCTCCACAAACTTCCTGTAATATCCAGGTAAGCCCAAGAAACTGCGAATCTCTGTTGGGGTAGTAGGTCTAGACCAATTCTTCGCCGCTAAAATCTTCTGAGGATCATCCTTAATTCCTTCTCTAGAGACAACATGACCTAAGAACATGACAGATTCAAGCCAAAATTCACATTTCGAAAACTTCTCATACAACTTGTGCTGATACAGGGCCTACAAAATTGCCCTAAGATGATCGGCATGGTTCTCTCGATTGCGTGAATATACCAGAATATCGTCAATGAACAGTATCACAAATGAGTCAAGAAAAGGCTTGAAGACTCGATTCATAATATTCATGGAAGCTGTCGGGGCATTTGTTAGCCCAAAGGACATTACTAGAAATTCAAGGCCGGGTCCTAAAAGCTGTTTTCACAATATCCTACTCCCTGATCTTCAATTGGTGATACCTGGATCTTAAATCAATCTTGGATAAGTACTTAGCACCCTGCAATTGGTCAAACAAGTCTCTATCCTTGGCAGTGGGTATTTATTCTTGATCGTGACCTTGTTGAGCTGCCGATAGTCAATACACATTCTCAGTGACCTATTTTCTTTCTTACAAAGAGAACCGGTGTTCCCCAAGGCGAAACACTTGGCCGGATGAAGCCTTTTTCTAACAAGTCCTTCAACTGCTCATTTAGTTCCTTCAATTCTGTCGGTGTCATTCTGTAGGGAGGAATGGATGTAGGCTACGTGCCTGGCATCACATCAATTCCAAAATCAATCTCACTGTATGGTGAGATCCCAGGGAGCTCATCTGGAAAGACCTCCAGAAAGTCATTCACAACTGGTACAGACTCAAGTGTAGGTGCCTCAACATCGGTATCCGTAACCCGGACTAAATGATAAACACACCCCTTTGGCACCACATCATCCCCCTTACATTCAATAACTGGCTCATTTGAAAATTCAAATTTAACGGTTCTGGTTCGGCAATCAAGCTTAGCGAAACATGAATAAAGCCAGTCCATCCCCGTGATTACGTCAAAATCAAACATCCCCAATTCAATGAGATCGGCCATGCTATCTCGACCACGTACAGTGACAACACAGTCCCGACCTTGTTGCTGAGTCATAAAAAAATTCATCGTCTCCTCTAACCGATGTTGTTCGTCACCCCTGCTAGTGGATCTTGCTGAGAAATTTTCTCTTGAGTGGGACGGTGAAGTTCTAGGAGATTGATTATTTGGAGTTCGTTTTCCTCTAGTTTGATCCATTAGTTGAGTTGCTAGGTCCACTAGCTGGTTATTGACACCGGGCATGGAGTTTCCCTTGAATGAATAATTAACAAGTGAGTAACATAAAATTGAGAAGAAGTGATAAAACTTGGTTCAAATACTCAATTGCTAGGGCCTCAGGATGAGCGCAAAAGTGTTTAACCTATTAGTTTTAGAATACATAATTAAATTTATATTATAAGGCCACTATCAAATAAATTTATCTAAAGTGCTTTGAATGAAATTACAAATAAAAATGTCAATAAAAGTTGAATTAAAGAGCTAAATAGAGAGATTCTTATTAGATGTCGGCTTTTGATGGGGATACATAAGAATGCAGTACAATTCTTCAGGAATATAATTGAAATAATAACTTCTGGAGTGTTGTGCATGATTTTTTAGTGTGTGTTACAAGTGCATGAAGTAAAGTGCGTATAGTCTCCGTAGGATGTGACGGTTACAAGTTTCAAGCCTACACATTGTGTATATGGCTAGCTGGTGGCGAGATCCTTGCTAGTAATAACTACAATGGTGTAACAGATAGGGGCCATAATCTCCCGGGAGGATCTTGGTTATACTGGAGTTCGGGCCGAAGGTATTAAGTTGGTGAGTCCCTTCTAGTCACTCTTGTTCTGGATTTGAATTTGAATGGACAATCCCCATTGTAATTCTTCGAGTCTTCCGGCTTTACCTTCCATGCTTCTAGGTACCGAACCATTCTTGCTATGTGTCGCTGCAGTAAAGAGTCACGTGTTAAGACCGAATTTTACCGGTACAAGTTATTGGATGGTATGCCGGACTAGTGTTTATTCTAATATAGTGTCACAATTTTGTATTAACATTGTACAAGAAATTAGTACTATTAAATTGAGAGTAAATCCAAAAGTCTCCCATAGGCAAAGCCTTATTGGCATAAAGTCATAAAGGAGGCATTTAATTTGAAGGGAATGAGATAGTAATCTTGCGTACGCGCCAAAAACGGCAGTCGTGCGACTTTGGTATCTCCTCAAATCATTTGTTGGGTAGTTGTCCCCAACCACCCAAAAAATGCATTCCATCCCAACATTTGATTTCTTTTGCTCTGGGAAAACAACACAATCGAATCTTAACAACTATCTTATTTTTTCTGTTTCCCATATAGATACAATTATACATTTCTCCTTTTGCTAGATAATCGTATCAATTAGACGAGCGAAACATTCTCACAATCCCAATAAAAGCTTCTTTGAATATGTCAGAGACTTTTTTTTTTCCTTTTGATATAATCACGCTGGCAATTGATGGATGAATTTGGGTTCTCGTGGTGACAATTCCTTTCAAGGATAAAAGAAGATGAATTCTTTACAATTATAGAGCTTTTTGGGATAATCAATTTAGAGGACGGAAAATGTCTATTCCTCATGAGGGAAATGCTGATAGCAACAATGTTTCAGGTATTCTTTCTCACTTGTCTTTAATTAAAACAAAATTATGCTCGTCTGATCATGTCTAGGATTAGATTATTTTGTTATATTATTCGAGGAAAGAAACAAGTAAATTTGGAATGAGCGAATATACATACATGTGCAGCTTTTAGGCAATTCTATACATGATCCTCAGTCTCAGGTTTTGCATATGGGCTTTTATCTAGCAGGGTTCACTGAATTCTTGTTTGTTTGATAAGATGATGTTGGATAATTTGTGACCAGAATGCACTTCTTTTTCTTACTATGTTACAGTAAATAAGACCATCTAGCTCTTCAATCTGTTGGGTTGGTTGTTCATCTTTTTCTGTCATTTATGCTACCAAATTCCTTTTTGGTCTTTGTCAAAGGGTAAATTGTACTAACATTCTCAGATTTATTCTTCACCTGCTGTGTTGAATTGACAAGCTGTTACAATTATTTCTACAGAATGCAGGTTCGGATAGTTGCTGTCTCTTTACGCATGTGTAATGTAATAATAGCTCATCTTTATTTGTCCTAGGTTCTTGCCTCTATGAACTTCTGCAAATGGAATCATCTTCAAATTGTAGTGTTCCTCAACCAGATAGACGAAAGCGTTCTTCGAGTATGTAATATCTTTTTCTCACCATGACATGAATGCCAAATTTTACTAGTTTTGAAGATTTACTAACCATCATCCTTAACATTTTCACAGGATGATTTTTCTTTTATTTGTTTTTCCTTTTTTCACGATATACATGATCAGTTGCCTAGGATTAGTCGCTTTCATGTTTACTCTTATGTCAATTTGATCGCCATGGAGATCTCCTTAATTTTCTTTTCAATTATGTTGAGTTTTACTCTTTTCCTAAATCAAATGTTGGATATTTGATGCTATGCTGTTAAATTGGTTGGATTCAATGCATATTTTCTCATTTTACATGATTGAATAAGCTTGATTTGCAAGTATAGTCACTTTCACAGCTTGTAAGTGTTTCTAGTACTCCTGTATTATGTTTATCAGGTCCTCGACACAGACTACAGAGGCTGTTGAGTGAATCTGGCAATAGATTCTGTGCAGATTGTGGATCTCCTGATCCAAAATGGGTGTAAGTATCAGAAGTTATGACATATCAGTTTCCTATCGCAATTAAAGAAAATGGTCGATCAATCTCTTTAGTTACTTTTTTGATTCATCTTGTAGCTGAACCTTTACTGTCCCACGTTATTTGACTTAGGGACCATCCATTACAGAAACCTTTTACTTCTTGTTCTGAAGTTTTCCTTTGTGCTGGTACTTTATGTATCTCAAATGTTGTTGGAACAGTAAATTTAGTCTTTTTCACCTAGTTTTTTTGGGGTTTGCTGTTTTGTGTTCATGTAAAGTCTCTCCTCCCATTCAGCAAACATACTGAGGTTGACAGTGGTTTGAGAAGATTTAAAATCATCCAAACTTGAGAATATTAGTTGTTTTACGTTATTGAAAAAATGCTTTCTTTATTTCCCCTCTCTATATTGCATTTCAAGAAACTTAATACCTAGCAGTATCTTTTGTTTTTTGAAAAAAGGAATCCTGCTTTGAAGATTTTCCTTTAATTGAATTAGCCTAGTATATTCCTCTTTTTTGCAATTTGGCCTTGAGTCTCGAAATAGCTTGCTATATCTATCTCATCTCGTGATATTCAGATCTTTAAGTCTTGGAGTTTTTATATGTATCAAGTGCTCCGGAGTACATCGAAGCCTTGGAGTGCACATATCGAAGGTTGGATATTCAAACTTTGCTGTTTGTCTTAACCGCCATATATTCTGTTATTGTTGAATGTACTAGAATAATGTTTGATCTATTTCCTTTTTTTCCTCATGCCCCTTCATATGAACTGAAATTGTAATTGGAAAACCTAAAACAGAGTAGATACTTGAAATGTCGAAGTACGGGTAAGAAAGCTGCCACGTGGAAAATTCTATGGAAAGAAAGAACCTAACCTTCTCTATTCATCTTTGCCTGGATGAAGCAAGTTGCTCCAACTTAACTGATGTTCAGAGCAAAACTTGTATCAATATTTTATTTCATTTGGGTTGTAATAAATTTCCACCAAAGCATGCAGTTATTTCCATCTTATTCATTTTGAAACATGATTTAGCCTTTTCTATCTAGGCTAAGCTAAAAGTTAGGAGAATTTACTGATTCACAAGCTGTTATTTTATTGTATTTCAGATGAATATTGTTGTATAGAGGGTCTGTACCCTTCATGTATGTTGCAGAAGTGTGTTAAAGTTTGCGAAATATCAAGTTACATAATCTTCTATTTTTGTCATTCCAAGATCTTGCTTTTTCCTGACTGGGTAGTAGGCACCATTCCTGTACTTGATTCACTTTGATAATCTTTCCTCTTTCCAATGGGAACAAAATAAAGGTTAAAAAGGGGTGCGACGGTTAACTAGTCCGTCATTATTAACAGGTTCTGTCAGTGAAGCTCGACGAATGGACAGACGACCAAGTTGATAGTTTGATAGAGATGGGTGGAAATAATGCAGCAAACTTGAAGTATGAAGCTTCCATTCCTGATAGTTATCGGAAGCCCAGACCAGAGGCATCAATAGAAGAGCGTACTGACTTTATCAGGTAACGTCTTTTCAGTAACCATATGATATAGGTATATGTATTGCCACATTCTATTCTGAATTGAAAATTCACTTGCTGGATACTCAGGAGAAAATACGAGCTGCAGCAATTTCTAAACACTGATGTGCAAATGATCTGCCCCTTCCCACCATCATCATCCTCACGCTGCAATTCATTAAGCCTTTCTTGTAGTTTGGCCCTGGATAAGAGACATTATGAGAAGCAATCCACTGGGCATCGCATCCATGGCATAGGGCATGCATTTCGTAATAGCTGGAGAAGGAAAGAATCTGAACACAGGAGCACCAAGAAAAGTAACTCAATGGTAATAATTTTTTCTGTAAGGAACAAAATCTTCTATACGAACCTGAGTGAATTATGTTTTTTCTTTTATCCATTCTGCTTCTCAACTTACATGGAATGCATATTGGTAAGGTCAATTATTATTTGAAAAGCGGGAATTTCTTGTTGAAGAAAGGGGAAGGGCTTCTTTTAGAGAGAGCGTGAGGTGGGGATGGGGGGGTTTCTGGGGCTTTGAATCAGGGCCACTTATATTGCAAACACTTGGAGACTGGATGGAAAGTCTTTCGTGCTCTATTGCCTTTTCGAGGGCCTCCCGAACCCCATTTTCAATAGTGCTCTTTAGCGGAAAGTATGTCCCGGCTGGTGCTTTTGTTTCAAAATTGCTCGAAACCAAAACATAGACTGTGTTTTAAGGATTGTTCCTTATGTAATTTATAGAGCAAAGAAAATGATGGTTTCTTATGTAATTTCAAAGACAATAATGCAATTCTGTACGATCATGGATTGACTTAATATCATACTTAACACATGCATGATTTATCACAAAATCAGCTTTCAATTTGTAAAACTGAATCATACACCTACATATTTTGTCTATAGGCAGGTATGGTTGAATTTATAGGATTGATAAAAGTCAATGTGGTGAGAGGGACCAACCTAGCTGTCCGTGATGTGGTAACAAGTGATCCTTATGTAATTCTCTCCTTGGGAAGCCAGGTAAATGCTAATTCTTTTTTGAGTTTTGTCATTGTTTGCATTAGTGCAGGCTAAACTTTTGAAGTTTATCCAGATCTGTAGCATCCTTACTGGAAACTATTGCCACCCAAAAGAACTGGGGCTGATGGTTTATTTGGAACTTCCCTCCCTCTCCTACCACCTGTGGGTGACACATGGCATTAAAATCCTCATACTAAACCCAGCTCTGGACTTCTTTTGGTTGCAGTCAGTCAAGACGCGTGTCATCAAGAACAATCTTAACCCTGTCTGGAATGAAAAGCTAATGTTGTCAATTCCAGAAAATGTTCCTCCTTTGAAAGTGGTATGTGTTTTTCTATCATTTAATTTTATTAGCTATTAAATGTGAAGAGGGACAATTATATGAACAAACTAATAATAAACCTACCTCAATACCTTCTCATTTCTCTTGCCATGTTTATTTTTTATTATGAATACTTAAATCTAGTCTCTGGTATGACCAAGTAATAATTGGTACAAGCCATTTTCTTTCTTTTGGTTCCTTTGGGGAAGTGGAAAAAAATGTGAAAGAAAGGGTTAAAATTTTAGCAATGAACAAATGAGAGAAAGGAGAAACTTTTCCTTTGCATGATTTCCCTTTCTTATTACAAACAAACAGGGAAAGAGAAAACAGATTATCTTCTTTTCCTTTCATTTCTCTGCATTCAGTCAAGCTGCTAGAGCTTACACTGGCTACTTGGAGCCGTTAGAAAAATTTTCTGCAATTTGTTACATAATTGTATAAGTATAGTGATCCTTGTAATGTTATTTAGAACATGAGGAGCAATCAGAATCTTAAATCTCTACATCTTAGTTCATCATCTTGGTTAAGGAATGAAATTTGGATCAACCACATTCAACGATATGCCTAAATCTTAGCTTTCATCTCCTAATAACACAGATGAACCGTAAATTCATGTTTTCTGTTTCTTTCTCAATATAAATGGTTCCACATCACATTCATGTCTCCGTTCTCTTCATCTTGGTAACTAACTTCATATGATATGCGTTTTGATTCTGTGAGGTGTTCCAAACTTGTATCAAATTCAATCACGACCAGAGATGACACTCCAGACTGAATGAAGGAAATATATTGTTAAAACTTTCTACATAGCCTTCTAGTGACATGATTAGTCATTTTTTTTAGTATCATATGATGGATGATACATGAAAGGAACTTGAGAAAATGCCAATTTCCATATGAATCTTCACCTTCTGCACATTTTTCCTTAATAAATTGCCTACCCTGCGGCCCTTTCTCGGACCCTGTGTCAACGCAGGATGCTTTGTGCACCGGCAGGCTGCCCCCTTTTTGTATAAAAAAGTAGTTATCAGCATATGTGAGAGTTGCTTCACTGAATTGTTCAAGCCACCCTAATGAACTTAGGCATGGTTTCGCAGCTTGTCTATGACAAGGATACATTTACAACTGACGACTTCATGGGGGAAGCTGAGATTAACATTCAGCCTCTTGTTACTGCTGCAAAAGCATCTGAAAACTCGACACTCGGTGAATCAATGCCGCTTGGAAAATTGAAAGCAAGCAAAGAAAACACTCTAGTTAAAGATGGCATTATCAGTCTAATAGATGGTAAGGTGAAACAGGATATCACTGTGAAGCTGCAGAACGTTGAAAGGGGAGTACTAGAGATTGAGCTAGAATGTGTTCCTCTCACACAATAACAGGTGCAAGGGAAGGCTGATGAAAAACAATATTCAACCATATACAGTAGTGTATTTAACATGGTTAATCCTTGGGCTGCTGTAACGTATGAGAGGTCCTCTATCTTAGCTGCAGTGAACCTTTTGGTTGCATTAGATTAGTCAATTGCTTCAAACACGGACGCGTAGAAGAAGGAAACACAATAAACTGGCAAAGTGTCTGATGAATCTCTACACTGGAGTAGTTGCAAAAGTGAATTCTGCTTGTTAGAGGATGCTCTCGCTGACAGGGCTGAGATGGTGAAGGGTCGACTATTTGGACGGACAAGTGTAGACTGCAGCAGAAAGGCAGGGGAATCCGGAATCACACCAGCATTCAACTTTTGATGTCATATTAGACTTTTGATATTGCTAGAGCTAGATATTTCTTTAACCAACTGTATGATGTAAGATATCTGTTCTAACCAAAACGAGTACTTTTCTGGGTTTATTAATGCTAATTAGATTACACGTTGGTGTTTATTCCTTTTCAAGTGACGATACAATTATCCAATACCAGGACAAAAATGATCGTCGTAATTGTTGTCAATTAAGAGTGAGTCTACAAGGTGCACAGTGATAACGTCCAAATCATTCCTCAAAGAGTAAGTGTATAAGATCGCATGCAGTATAATTTATCCAACTATGAGTCGGAGTCGAATCCCACAAGGAACAATATGTAGGCGATTAAGAAAGTAAGAGAATTATCTCTTATTATGTTAAGCCAAACACAAATAGGGGTTTTGAGAAAATATTATAACTAATGCGAAAAGTTAAACTAACCTAGAAAGCAAGTAAAATGATCATTGGCTACAAACATGGATACAAAGGGGAATTACACTCAAGTAATGATCCAATGTGTTTCATGGTTTCACAAATATGAGTGAGATTATGTTAATTAACCTTGGATAATAATTCTATATTAGTTTCTTCCTAAGACTAACAAGATTTCCTAATTGAATTATCCCTAAAAGAATTAAGAGGATTAAGTACACCCGAATGTGGCTACTAGTAGGTTAATCCTATCCCTAGGTAGAATCTATAAAATGAGGGTTAACGCCTCAAGTTTTTGTTAATTAATCTTTCGCAACCCCGAGTTTGCCTTTTCCAAGATTAATTCGAAGTTAATGGGCGAGTCCTAGGGTTAGCTAATCCCATTGGAAATATTAAAGAACAAGAATAATTAAAGAAACATTTAACTCACTTCATAATTAATAAAACTCATTCAATGCATAAGCATAACAAGAGATTTAATCCAAACTTTCACGATGAATATTTTCATAAACAAGTTTCAACTCAAGTATTGGAATAAATACTACACACTTAAATATGTCGCGCCCCCTTTTTCTCGCGAAATCAGATTTCGACATTTCTGGGACAACTCGTTTTGAGAGGGTAGGGAACTGGAATTGGAAGAGTCGCCACCTAACGGATTAAGGTGCGTTAGGGCACCTAGAGCAGATAACTCATGTAACCAGTTTACATCGCCAGAGATCGGGTAAGGGCTCGAAATTACCTCGAGGGGAAGGTGTTAGGCACCCCTCGAGGTCCACAACGGTGGGTCCCGACCGAACTTAAATTAAGCGAATTAGTCTAAAAAGGGAAGAAAATAATTTGGACAAATACAATATTCAATTTATTTTTAAACAGGAGTATAGGGGGTGGTCCTAAGTTTTTTAGCCTATAAGATCATTCCATGCAATACTTTGCAACTCCCTCAAGTCGGGGGGTTACACATAGCATTAGCGCACGGTCTAGCATCTCCTTACTACCCAATTACTATCTTTAAGTTGTTACTTAAGCGTTCTAGTAGTTTCTAGCTCGTTCCTTATGCGTGCACTACCCGTCCCTTACCTATGGCACTGGAGGTAATAGGACCTCTATTTGGGATGGTTCTAGACCAACTATGTTACTTAAAAATGTGAAATCTAGGCGACAAACAAAAATAAAGAGGACTTTCAGATAAAGAACAAGCATGGGATCACATTGACCTCCACACATAGACAACAAAAGCACGCAATTGAATTAGCGAACTTTATTAACTTTGGAATCCTATAGGCAGGATATCCATGTGAGAAAACAGAGTGCAGAGACAACTTTGTTAAGGCGAGCATTAAGACCTATTGTTTGCCTACTGATTTTATTCAGCATGAATCTTGGCACTTCAGGCAGTAATATGTCAAAGTTATAAACCCAGAATCATTATTAAGTCCTACAGATATATTTCTTAAGTGATTGACAATAGTGAATGAATTCAGGATCGATCGACAGAATCCTAAAGGCATGATTTCTACAAGCTTGTTGATTATAGACCTACATACATGGTTTCTAAGCGTAGCACTGATTTTGACTTGCAGGATAGATTTTATTCCCTTTTGATCTTATAGGCATGATTTCTAATTACTGAATTGACTTAAACCTTATAGGCATGATTTCTAAATTTGAAAATGATTTTTAGTCCTATAGGCATGATATCTATTGCTGGATTAATTTAAATCCTATAGGCATGATTTCTAGGTTTGGACGGATTTAAATCCTATAGGCATGATATCTATTCACTGTGTACGGGCAGAAATTAAACAGATTGCCAGGAAGGACAGTTAATTCAAATAACAAGATCCTATAGGCATGCTTGCTAATGCACATTTGTTGGAAAGCGTGTATAGATCCTATGAACAGGATTTCTAATGTACAACATTGAACGAAAGTCCTATAAGCAGGATCTCTAGTATGCAAAATGTAAAATACAGAATCAAAATGATCATGAAAGTCCTATAGGCAGGATTTCTAAACACAGTATAGTACTCACACAATTCAATCAGCATAATTAAATCCTATAGGCAGGATTTCTACCCAGTTTTAACAAAAGATATAAGAAAAACCTTCCCCAGCTTTACTAAATATCCCCAAATCTGTTATTACATAGTTATTACAGACCAGAATAGCCTAATGAATTACATAATGGTAATAGTTACACTATAAGGAGCCTTCATAGGCCCAAATAAACCTAGGAACCAGGCCTTCCCACATAACAGCTTTGAAGCATAGCAGTGATTCATCCACAGCATATTAGAATCAGGCTTCCAGTGTGTCAAAGTTTCCAAGGGCCTCAGAGACCCCAGACAATGCTCACACCAGAACCACACATTCAGAAAGTAATTCAAAAGAGATTGGAAAACCAGCCCCCAGTGCGTCAGAGTTCAAAGGAGTCTCATGTGGGCCCTAGGTAGTGCTCATACTGGGGTGGTTGAGAACCTAAGGGACTAGGGGTATACAAAAGAGAGAAGGGGTAGGTTTTAAAAATAGTTGGATTTTAGAAGAAACGGGATTCAGAACATGGCGTTGCAGGCAGAACTGTACCAAGGAAACATACAGAAATCATGCTTAACAAATAGTCGAAGTCTAGTTAAGCTAAATACTCATGCTAGTACTTAAGACTATCATGGCTTAATCACAGAAACATTTAGGTAGAAACGATTAAGCTGGTCATACATATGGATTACACAGGCAAGGCATATTAGTTAAGCAACAAAATTTACTGATTACATGTCTATAGTGTGCAAAGTTCAGAACAGGTATAGAATTAACAAACAACGCATGAGACAACTTAAACCTTAGGCTAAATTATGAAAAGGATTCATATTATTCAGAATAATTTAGTCTTAAGTTAATAATGTTACTAAATAAGATCACATAATCATACAAAGGACAGAGTCATGCTGGGAGTTGAAACAGAGTAGTCAAGCAAAGCATAAGGAATGAAATTGCAAAGGTTAGGGCATACCAGTTAAGTAAGAAACAAGCAAGTATGCCACAACAGAGAAATCCCAGAATAACTTGGCCTTGGCTTTCAGCCGGCCAAAATCAAGAGACACTTAGCACAGAAATCAGAACACCCGAGAGAGCTTAAGTTTTTTTTGAGAAATATGAGAGTTCGAGTCTTCTTCTAAGGGGAAAGGGGGAAGAGTTTAAATAGTACTCAACTAGGTAGATAAACAAGGTAATGAATCAGTCTTACACAAATAAGGAATGAAAATAGAAGTTGAATAAATTTAAGTCGGATTCAATCAATTAGTAAGACATAACCGCATGTAATCAGGCGAGTACTATTTAGACTAAGATACATAATCAATCAATAGTCAAGTACCAGATCAAATAAGGTAGGGAGTAATCTGAACAGGTAAATTGAACCAAATAAGGGAGTACCAGTATCGTACAGGAAAGGAAAGGTTGGAATCTTAGCAAAGATTTTCAAACCCTAATTTGGGGTAAGTAAAATTGATCAGCAATTAACGCCAGAGTTAAAGACAAATAGACAGAAACATTAAGAGAAATAATTAAATAATTGAAACCCTAGAAAAATAGGCAGAAATACAAACACATATAGATGGAAATAATTATGGTAAGTGAAATCAGTCAGAAGTAATAAAGGAAACCGTAATAAATACACAGAGATGAAACAATAGATTTGGTTCGTCTTTGAAAATCAAAACCCTAATTTTAGGGTAAATAAAATCAGTCAGAAATAGTAGAGAAACTATAAAACACAGAGGTAGAGATACCGAAACATTAAAGGAAAAATACTAAAAATGAAAATCGTTTCAAATCTGGAAAGATCTAAACCCTAATTTTGGGGTAAGTAAAAGATTCAACCAAAAATAGACAGATTCGATGAGTAACAAGGTAAATAATAACATTAAAGCGAACCAAAAATGAACCAAAATCTGGTTTGAACCAGAGATCCAAAACCCTAACTGAAAGATACGAAAAATATTCGTACTCACAGATATTAGGATGAACACGGACGAGAATAACCAAAATATAAGAGATTATGGACCAAATCTGGTTCGAGTCTCTTGAGATACACTTGCCACTTGAGGCAAATAAGTTTAAGTAACATCAAAGACGGATAGTAGTTAAAGAAATAAGGCCAAATAAGGCAAGGAATCAAGAAATGATTCCAATTCTGGCCGAAATTGAAGGAGAAATGGTGACGGCGGGTTATGGTTTGAGAGGGTGTGGGGTGAGGAGATGAGAGATTAGAGGACGTCGGGTGTGGGGAAATTTAGGGTTAGGGATGTTTGGTAAAATTAAAAAGGGTTGGGCGATTGGGAGTCGTTGATCTTCTGAGATCAACGACTAGGATTAGAGATTATGGCCGGGTGGGTTATTTGGACGGGTATGGGTCTAGTTGGACGGGTATGGCTCTGGGGTAATTGGGTATGGGTTATTGGGTTGCTTAATATATTGGGTTGGGTAAGTCCGAAATTAATTAGAATGGGGCTAGATTTTAAATACCCAATTAAATCAGTAAAATAATTTATAAAAATGATTAATAAATAATAAAAATGTCATTTGTGCATGGAAATAATTTAAAATAATTACTTAACATTATAAAAATATGAAAAGTCATTTTCTGTGTAGATAATGTAATTATGCATATATATGGGGTATTATTGCAAGATGTGCAATTCTAGCCTTCAAAATAAAAATGTAATTATGAAAATGCAATTAAAATATTCAAGCATTATATGGGCATAAATGATGAATTTAGATGATTAAATCATCATAAAAATAATATGACGGATAATTATTGGATATTTGTATAATAAAAAATGCAGAAATAAATTAATTTAAAGCCTTTAAAATTATAGAAAAATTATAAAAATACTTGTACATGTTTGTAAATCTAATAACAATGCATGTGCACTATTTTGAAAATATATATGCATATTTAAAATATATGAGGGAAACCGATTGAATTGTTATAGGAATGGTCGTGTGTTTTGGAAAGGGTTCCTTTTGGGAAGGATAGTATCGGATGGGTTTATGCGGAGTTATGAATATGAATCTGAAGCGTGAAGGATGTATCACAGGGCAGATATTAGAGTAAGGGCGAGTAATTGATGGGAATCAGTTACATTTGAAATAATGGCAGGGTGTAAATGGTATGAGCGAAAACCGGAGCGAAGGTTGCTCCTGTTTGAAGAACGGTTACTTCCTAGATTACCTGCAAAACTTAAAACACGATGCATGCAAATATATAGATTACTGCAAGAATTTAAACATGATGCAAATTCCCTTTGGACCATGAAGGTTGTCTTTGGACAGTGAGGATGACGTCCTTAGACCATGACGTCCCGGGTCATGAATCATGAGATAAGGGATTCACAGGACATGAAATGATGTTCTCGGGCCATGAGAATGGTGCCTCTGAACCATGACGCCTTTGAATAATGATGTGTAGTATTGAGAGATCCTCAGGCCATGACATTGTGTCTTCAGGCTATGAGGATGATGCCTTCGGACAATGACGCCTTTGGACAGATTGGCTATACATCAACCCATGAAGTGCAGAGACATGATACCAAAGGTAATAACAAAACAAAGCTTAGTCTTGTGCAGAGTTTGGGGGCAGAGCTTAGCCCCGAGAGAAGAGGATAATGTAAGGTTTAGAATAGAGCAACACTTATGCAAAGGGAGACAATGCTTAATCTCATGAGAACGCAGTGCTTAGCCTTATGCAAATGGAGAGGCAGGACTTAGCCTCATGCAAGAATTGAGACGGGGCTTAGTCTCATGCAAGAGAAGGCAATGCTTAGCCTTATGCAAATACGGAGGCAGGCTTAGCCTCATGCAAGGATCGAGACAGAGCTTAGTCTCATGCAAAGAGAAGGCAATGCTTAGCCTTATGCAGATAGGGAGGCAGGGCTTAGGCTCATGCAAGAATTGAGACAGGGCTTAGTCTCATGCAAAGAGAAGGCAATGCTTAGCCTTATGCAAATAGGGAGGCAGGGCTTAGCCTCATGCAACGATCGAGACAGAGCTTAGTCTCATGTAAAGAGAAGGCAATGATTAGCCTTATACAAATAGGGAGGCAAGGCTTAGCCTCATACAAGGATCGAGACAGAGCTTAGTCTCATGCATGGGGGAAGGCAATGCTTAGCCTTATGCAAATAAGGAGGCCGGGCTTAGCCTCATTCAAGATTTGAGACAGTGCTTAGTCTCATGCAGAGAGAAGGCAATGCTTAGTCTTATGCAAATATGGAGGCAGGGCTTAGCCTCATGCAAGATTTGAGACAGGGCTTAGTCTCATGCAGAGAGAAGGAAATGCTTAACCTTATGCAAATATGGAGGTAGGGCTTAGCCTCATGCAATATTTGAGACAGGGCTTAGTCTCATGCAGAGAGAAGGCAATGCTTAGCCTTATGCAAATATGGAGGCAGGGCTTAGCCTCACGCAAGATTTGAGACAGTGCTTAGTCTCATGAAAATGGACGAATAATGAGTAGGAGCAGAATATTTCTTAGCTGGAGATACATTTGCGTTTGGCGGCCTTGCCATTATGAAGGTAGTGATTTTGATATGTGTATATTTGCGAGTACTCCTGTTATGTTCACTGTGCCTGCATCCAAAGAAAAATCGTGAGCTTTGAGGGAAAGGTTGGTTTGTGCCTTTGTCTGCTTGCTTTTTTTTGCTTTGCTCTGTAGGCCCTGTTCGAGTTACCCTGAGTAACACCTGGCGGCCATAGAAATAAAGTTTTTGAAAATATGCACTTATTTATGAAATAGAGTTATTCAAAAACATAGTGACATATAATATCAAGTAAATTAGATGAACTAATGACTGTAACACTTTTAGAGACATTGCGGCTTCCTTGCATTAGAATTTTGAGGGTCCTCCTCAAAATTCTGCCCCAGTTTCTTAACAGATTTTTGACTATCTTGCATACGATGGCGTCTGCTGGACTTGTTTCGGAATTTTGAGGGTCATCCTCAAAATTCTGCCCCAGTTTCTGGTTCTGGGGAAATGAAGATTTTATTAAGATGTGACCGAATCCACAAGGCTGCCTACGTATCCCCTCTTAAACGGGAATCAGGTCAAGCGTAGTTCAGTTACATCAGATGACGAAATGTAGACAATCTAAGCATAGTATCTCTTGACTGCATCTGAATTGATAGGTTTTGGCCAAACTTCTCCGTCCATTTCTGCAAGTATGAGTGCTCCTCTTGTTAGCACCGGGTGAACCATGTAAGGACCTTGCCAGTTGGGTGAAAATTTCCCTTTGGCTTCATCCTGATGCGGGAAGATCCGCTTCAGCACCAGCTGCCCCGGTGGGAATTGTCTTGGTCTGACCCTTTGGTTGAAAGCTCGGGACATTCTATTCTGATAAAGCTGACTGTGACATACTGCATTCATTCTTTTTCTATCTATGAGGGTTAGTTGCTCATAGCGGCTTCTTATCCATTGTACATCACTGAGTTTGGCTTCTTGTATGATCCTTAAAGAAGGAATTTCTACTTCGGCTGGAATGACAACTTCGGTACCATAAACCAGTAAATAGGGCGTTGCCCCAGTTGATGTGTGGACTGTTGTGCGGTACCCCAATAGGGCAAAGGGTAACTTCTCGTGCCATTGTTTGTGTTTTTCTACCATCTTCCTCAGTATCTTCTTGATGTTCTTGTTGGCAGCTTCCACAGGTCCGTTCATTTGAGGCGTGTATGCTGTAGAGTTTTTGTGCTTGATTTTGAAGGTTTCACACATGGCTTTCATCATATCACTGTTGAGATTGGCAGTATTATCAGTGATAATGGACTCGGGAACCCCGATTCGACAAACAATACGATCCGTGACAAAATCTACAACGACTTTCTTGGTTACAGCTTTGTAAGATGCAGCCTCTACCCATTTTGTAAAGTAATCGATGGCCATTAGAATGAACCAGTGCCCGTTTGAAGGAGTGGGCTCGATTGGACCGATTACATCCATTCCCTAAGCAACAAAAGGCCAAGGTGCACTTGTTTCATTGAGTCCATTTGGTGGTACCTTATCATGTCTGCATGTCTCTAGCATTGGTGGCATTTCTAGACGTACCGGATGCAATTCGTTTCCATGGTCATCCAACAATATCCTGCTCTGAGTATCTTTTTGGCTAGAACAAAACCGTTCATATGTGGTCCGCAGGTTCCGGCATGTATCTCGAGCAATCTGGAAGCCTCTTTTGAGTCAACACACCGTAACAATCCTAGATCAGGAGTTCCTCTATACAGGGTCCCTCCACTTTGGAAGAAATGATTTGATATCCTCTGCAATGTGCGTTTCTGAGTATGGTTTGCCTGTTCTGGGTATTCTCCTTTTGCCAAATATTCTTTGATGTCGTGGAACCATGGTTTTCCATCCTTTTCTTCTTCAACATGAGCATAGTAAACCGGTTGATTATGGATCCTCACCGGGATGGATCGATGAAATTCTTATCTGGATGTTGTATCATTGAGGACAGGGTGGCCAGTGCGTCTGCGAACTCGTTCTGGACTCTTGGAACATGTTTGAATTCTATCTTTGTAAACCTCTTCATCAATTCCTGCACATGATACAAGTATGGTAGTATCTTTATGTTTTTTCGTAGCCCATTCTCCTTGAACCTGATGTACCAGAAGATCCAAATCGCCAATTACCAGCAACTCTTGTATATTCATATCGATGGCTAAATTGAGCCCCATGATGAAAGCCTCATATTCTGCCATATTGTTGGTGCACGGGAACCTAAGCTTTGCGATACCAGGTAATGTTGAACTGTTTCTGATACCAAAACTGCTCCAATGCCCACTCTTTTGAAATTGACAGCTCTGTCGAAGAACATTCTCCAACTGTCATAGGCTTCAGCAATGTCCTCTCCTATGAATGAAACTTCTTCGTCAGGAAAATACGTTTTTAATGGTCGTATTCCCCTCTTGCAGGATTTTCAGCAAGATGGTCTGCCAATGCTTGTCCTTTGACTGCCTTCTGAGTTACATAGATGATATCGAACTCACTTAACAATATATGCCATTTAGCTAACTTCCTGGTAGGCATAGGCTTCCGAAAGATGTACTTCAGAGGGTCCATCCTGGATATGAGGTATGTGGTATAGGCACAAAAGTAATGCCTCAATTTCTGAGTTGTCCATGTTAGAGCACAGCAAGTGCGTTCTAGCAGAGAATACCGTGCTTCGTAAGGTGTGAACTTCTTACTCAAGTAATATATGGCTTGCTCCTTTCTTCCTGTCTCGTCTTGTTGTCCCGAAACACATCCAAAAGCCCCATCTAATACGGACAAATAGAGTAGCAAAGGTCTCCCAGGTTCTGGCGGAACTAGGACTGGCGGTGTAGACAGGTATTCCTTGATTTTATTAAAGGCCTTCTGACAATCCTCGATCCAACTGGTTTCAGCATCTTTCCTCAACATTTTGAAGATGGGTTCACATATTACTGTGGACTGTGCTATGAAGTGGTTGATGTAGTTGAGGCGTCCTAGGAAGCTCATCACGTCCTTTTTGCTCTTTGGTGGTGGTATGGATAGCCTTAACTTTGGATGGGTCCAACTCGATTCCTTGGCGGCTGACAATGAATCCTAACAGCTTTCCTGCGGGAACCCCGAATGCACATTTTGTGGGTTTCAGTTTTAAATTGTACCTTCTTAGCCTATCAAAGAACTTCCTCAAGTCTGCTATGTGATCTGCGGCCCTCTTGGATTTGATGATGATGTCGTCGACATACACCTATATTTCCTTGTGTATCATATCATGGAAGATGGTCGTCATAGCTCTCATGTAGGTAGCCACATCATTTTTTAGACCGAATGGCATCATTTTGTAGCAGTACACTCCCCATGGTGTAATGAAGGCTATTTTCTCTGCGTCTTCTTCGTCCATCCAAATCTGATGATAACCCATGAAGCAATCTACAAAGGATTAGAGTTCATGCTTGGCTCATTTATCGATCAAAATGTGTATATTTGGCAGCGGGAAATCGTCCTTGGGACTTGCTCTATTTAAATCCCGATAGTCAACACACACCCTTACTTTCCCATCTTTCTTCGAAACTGGTACGATGTTGGCTAGCCAGGTTGGGTACTCAACTACCCTGAGGACTTTAGCTTTGATCTGCTTAGTGACTTCTTCCTTGATCTTTAAGCTCATGTTTGGTTTGAACTTTCTGAGTTTCTGCTTCACCGGCGGACACATTGGATTGGTAGGCAACTTATGAGACACTATGGATGTGCTCAGACCAGTCATGTTAATCACGCCCAACTCTAGTCCTAAAAAGGATAAGCGGTCGCTGCAAATATAATCCAGTCTAAAAGTCCTGAGTCGAATCACACAGAGAACTAATGGTTTAGTTGTATCTGTTTAATATCACCAAGAAGACCAGATTGAAAATAAATAAACAGCTGAAAACTAACTATGCTTGAATTGTAAACAATTAGAATAAAGGTCTAACGTAATGGTTTCCCCCGTTGTTGATTTCCTTGGTTGTATATTTCTTATAGCTGTGACTTAGCTGCCTCTATCAATCATGAACTCTCCAACTACCATAAATCTCTCTCAAGCAATTATGATAATTTACTAGACGCACTCTCTCAAGCTACGCTAGCTAGATTCACATTACAGTTCACTTAGATTGCACCCGAGGTATCGTTATCTCTAATCCAACCTCTAAACCCTCGGTTATGACTCTCGTCTATACTCCGGGAGTGATGTTGTTCATACAATCACCTAAATATGCACTCTCTCTCAAGTAGATACATACTAAATAGGAACGGATAGTTGAGGATCCTTTCAATTAACCAAAATCAAAACGTAGTTGAACAAATAGAGATAAGCAACTAACTCAAAACTATATTAATATAACAACCAATTCATCCCCAAAAGGTTCCACCAAAACCTTAGATAACAAATTAGATATTCATAATAGTATGTAAAACTACAATATCAAAAGTCATAACCAACAATGAAAAATAAGAAGAGGAAGGAAAAACTTGTTGAGGAATTCCCCGCATTGCTCCTATTGTGTTCTTGACTCCTTAGGTCGAATCTCCGGTCTCCTTAGCCTCCTTAGGTCTAAATTATGTCAAAAGTGT
>NW_017675247.1:65887-72113 GCF_001879085.1 Nicotiana attenuata | reverse complement strand
TTGTTCAAGGATGCTGGTGACTTAGTGAAGAGTTGTGATGCATGTCAGAGAGCCGGCGGTATTTCCAAGAAGGATGAGATGCCCCTCAATACAATTCTTGAGGTGGATATTTTTGATGTTTGGGGCATCGATTTCATGGGTCCGTTCGTGAGCTCCTGTGGTAATACTTACATTCTCGTGGAGGTGGACTATGTTTCAAAATGGGTGGAAGCCGTGGCTCTTCCCAACAATGAAGCCCGAAGTGTTGTAGCATTTTTGAAGAAGAGTATCTTTACGAGATTTGGTACTCCCCAGGCCATTATTAGTGATGGGGGGTCCCATTTTTGCAACAAGGCTTTTGATTCATTCCTTGCTAAGTATGGAGTTAATCACAAAGTAACCACCCCCTATCATCCACAAGCTAGTGGACAAGTGGAAGTCTCAAATCGGGAGATCAAGAGTATTCTGTCCAAATCGGTGAATGCCAATAGGACTGATTGGTCGAAGAAATTGGATGATGCTCTTTGGGCTTATCGGACGGCTTACAAGACTCCAATTGGTATGTCTCCGTATCGGTTGGTGTTTGGTAAAGCTTGCCATCTTCCAGTGGAACTTGAACACAAGGCTATGTGGGCATTGAGGAAGTTGAACTTGGAATGGGATGTTGCAGCAAATCTCCGAGTGGAGCAATTAAATGAGCTTGATGAGTTTAGATTTCATGCTTACTCCAGCTCGTCTTTGTACAAGGACAAGATGAAGTACCTCCATGACAAGTATGCTCGAGGTAAAGAGTTCAAGGTGGGTGACATGGTTCTTCTCTTCAACTCCCGGTTGAGGTTATTCCCGGGAAAGCTCAAGTCTAGGTGAAGTGGTCCATTTGAAGTTGTTGGGTGACCCCATTTGGTGCTATTGATCAAAAGAACAAAAGTGGTGAAGTTTTCCGAGTCAATGGGCATCGTGTGAAGCATTACTTGGGGAAGATTGATGACAGCCACGTGGTGGCGCTCCATCATTTGAGGTGATATTGTGGTAAAATGCGTCGTGCCGCGACGTTAAATCAGGCGCTTCTTGGGAGGCAACCCATGTCTTTTTCTTTCTTTTTACTTTTCCGTTGTAGATTAGGATTTTTCAACTCATGGTTTGTGAGATGTTGCAGGGTTGAGGTTGGACCAGTGCAGTGCAAAAGTAGCAAAAATCATAAGGTCTCTGAAGTTTGCCTACGCGGCCGCGCACCAAAACAGTGTGGTCCGCGCAGGCTGGTGCAATGGAAGTTGAGTCTCTGAAGTTCTCTGTGTGGTCCGTGTGACATTTTTGTGCGGTCCACGCGCGAGAAGGCCAAAATGAATACTCTCTGAAGTTTCCCTCGCGACCGCGCATCAAAACAGTGCAGTCCGCGTGGGTTGTTCAGGCAACTAAGAGTGATGGAAATCCAGCGCGGTCCGCGGCCATTTCTGCGCGTCCGCGCTGGTGGGTAAGTAGTGGGGACCAGATTGTTTTCTATAAATAGAGACCCTATGCTTCATTTTAACCTTTTCGCCAATTTTCTACGTGAGCTCTCAATTTTTCACTGTGCACCAAAACAACAAAGTGCTTCAAGTAGTTAAAATTCTCACAACCCCTGGTAACATTCCTCACTAATCTCATTCATAGTTTAGTTTAGTTTATTTTATTTTGCTTCTTGTTAGTATAACTTCTTATTTTCTTCTTTCTCTCTTAGTTTTTCCTGTTAGGGTAGATTTGGTGTGTTTCTTGTGAAACAACGGGTATGATTTCTTGATTAGTAACTGAGTAGGGACAACTAGGACCCATAATCTAAGCAAATAAATTGGACTTACATGAAAATCCCTGTCCTCAGTTCAGTTTTTGCCCTACGCGGCCGCACATCATTTCTACGCGGTCCGCGCCAGTCTATCACAGCCGCGCACCAAAACAGTGCGGACCGCGTCAGTGAGATTCAGAGAGTGGTGTCTCTGGAGCATCTTGACCGCGGTCCGCGGTCCAGTTTTACGCGGTTCGCGCCAGTCCAGCGCGTCCGCGTAACTCTTTTGCGCGGTCCGCGCCTCTGCTATTCTGCATTCCTGTTGTTCACCCATGCTTTCAAATGTACCATACAATTCACTGCATATGCCTCAACTAACAATGTTAGACTTTCCTTTGCAGATCATGGTAAAGCAGCGAGGGGGAAAAGAACAACAACCTGGGAGGGGTGGTTCCTCCCGAGGGGGAAAAGGGAAGCGGGTTGTTAAACTCACTCCCTAGACTCGGGAGAATATCAAAAAGACCCGCAAGATAATACGGGAAGTTGATAGAGCTGCCTCCCATTCTTCAGGGAGTGAGTACGCCCCATCCCGGAGTATTACTTCTGAATCTGCTCCAACTCACATGTCTCTTTCGCTTCAATTGCATGACTCTCCCTCAGCTTCACCTACCTCCAAGGGACCAACTAATAAAAGCCTCAAGAAGCCGGTGAATGTAGTTTTGGACTCGTCTGATGAGTCCGAGGATAGAAGTGAGGCACAATACTCCACCTCCCCAACAGCTTCATTGTCTGGGGAGAGTGCAGGATACGGCGAGGGGGGTGAACCCCAAGTTGGTGGNGCCCTACGCGGCCGCGCATCATTTCTACGCGGTCCGCGCCAGTCTAGCGCGGCCGCGCACCAAAACAGTGCGGACCGCGTCAGTGAGATTCAGAGAGTGGTGTCTCTGGTGCATCTTGACCGCGGTCCGCGCTCTAGTTTTACGCGGTCCGTGCCTCTTCTATCCTGCATTCCTGTTGTTCACCCATGCTTTCAACTATACCATACAATTCACTGCATATGTCTCAACTAACAATGTTAGACTTTCCTTTGCAGATCATGGTAAAACAGCGAGTGGGAAAAGAACAACAACTGTCACACCTCCTTTTTTACACACCTACCCCGAAGGATAAATGTATAAGGGAGTTTTTCCATTTAAAGTGACATTATTTGAAATGAGATTATTTATTTATTTTTTCAGAGTCGCCACTTGGGATAGGATTGGCTTTTGGTGTCCCAAGTCATCGGTTTAAATGGAATCCCAAATCGAGGAAAATTTCGACTTCCCTGTTGGAGTCTGCGAACCAGAAATTCTAAATAAGGAATTCTGTTGACCCGAGGGAAGGTGTTAGGCACCCCCGGATCCCGGGGTTCTAGCACGGTCGCTTAAATTGCTATAAATGGCTAAAAATCTTATTTTAATACATATTTTAACTAATGTGGTTTTTAAATTTAAACCGCTTTATTATTATTTTTAAGAAGATTTGCAACGTCGTGAAAATATATCTCGAACCACGTCACATAAATGCACCCGTAGTCTTCGACACATTTCAACTTCGTTGGGATTTGGATTTGGGTCACATAAATGCACACCCGAGTTTAGGAAAGTAAATTATTAAAATAACGCGCCTAAAGCAACTACGCGTTGTTAACTTTGCGAGGGCCATGGAAATTTGCTAAATGACGCGCCTCGATTTCTAAGGATTAAAATTAATTTAGTGAGGGCCATGGTTTTTGGGATTTTATTCGGCATGGCACGCCTCGACTTATTCTTAAAATTAAATTCGCAATTATGTTATGCGAACATGTACACAATCACGGTTATAGTTTAAATGTGCCTAGAGCATTTCCACTGATATTAGCTTCTTATATCATATCAAAAATTACAAAGAGACCAACTGTTATGAATTTTCCTCTATAACAACATGGCAAAGTGCAGAAACAGCCGATTTTAAGACATCTATTTAAAGAATAACCACTTTTTACAAAAGAATTTAAAGTTAAAGACATATGCTATTCTGATTCCATACACGAAAATTAATTCACAGTAACAACCAACATTTACCCAAAACAAATATTTATGAAAATGCAACATGTAGTTCGGCGGACCATTGATATACGTTACTACAAAACAAACATTATGAAAATGATGTCTTTTATATTCCTATTCTCCTTCAACCATAACAAGACACTTCTAATAAATCAATAAACAAAGGCAAGATTTAACAATCAGAACATACCCGTAACTGGACGTGAACAACGCGACAGAACATACCCGGAAAATTTATTGACCCTCGACGGAACTACGACCAGACCTCGAAACCAGTATCACCTCGACGCCGGATTGACGAACAGAACCAGGACTAACGTTTTTTTTTTTAACAAAAAGAGAGATCTGCGGCTGTTGTTGTGGGCGAGGGGGCTGCTGGGCGTTTTCCAGCGACAGGTTTCTGCGAAGAAGACAACGTTCAGGAGGGTGGGTGTGTATTTTGTGTATTCCGGCGCTTCTCCTTCAGATTTTGGGCGCCTCTTTTTGTTGTGTATTGCCCGATTGTATATTTTTTAGTGTAGGGTGTGTTTGTGGTGTAGGTAGTATTATATAGGGTAGGGATTAGGTTAGGGGTATGGGCCTAGGAATTATGGGCTAGGGATTTCGGGCCAAAGACTAAAAATGGACTATAAGATTTATAAAAACGGGATAAACCAATCCTAAAACTAATTCTTTCTTCTAAAATTATGTACAATTATAATATAAAAATATAAAACTAATTTTAATTAATTGAACTAAACTATAAAACATAAAACTATTTTCTTTTGTGTTTTCAAGATTATAAAAATAAAGATAGGGTACTATTTTTGTATTTTTTTTTAAGATTAAAAATGACTATAAAATATTAATAAACCTTTTTTTTCGTAATTTTTTATTTCTTGTAATAAAATAAAGTAAAATAGTAAAAATTAGTTGAAATGGCGATATTAGGCCTAAACTAAATATTTACATGGTAAAATGGGTAAAATAACGGGGAGGGTCAAAAATCACATGTCAACAGCTGCCCCTCTTTGAATGGAAACTCGAAGAGTTTTCAGACAAAGAATGACTAGACATGTTTTTGACCCGACCCTTATTTAAGGAGACCAATAGAGGAAGGAGAATGTGACCGAGCCCTGGTATCTGAGCTGCCTACATATCCTTGGCTATAAAGGAATCAGGCCACGTGTAGTTCAAAAATGAATGAGATGATGGAGTACCGAGGTTGAGAGCCGAGCGAGGTGCCGTCGAGGTTCCAGTCCGCGGTCCCGTTATTACATCAAAATCAAAAATGAAAAAGACTAACTAAGTCTATCAGCTACGAGTTACAAAATTCCTATCTATGAGTCTTCTGAAGCTTGATCTTGAGTCTTGGTTGGTTCTTCATGCGGACCCTGATCTGAATCTTGATGCTTGTTAGCTGCAGGTGTTGGTTCAATCTTCTTCAGTTTTTCAAACCAAGACAGGACATGCAGAGCTTGTGACCTCAACCGTGTCTTGAGCAGCTCACATCTTTCATCAATTTCTGCATTTTGAATTCACTTCTTTTTCTTTTCTTCTTTTTCTTTGTTCTGGATCGAGATTTATTCCATTGGTCATCTCACACCTTGTGTCTTGAGGTCGACCTACTTAAGATACCAAAACAAACAACGAACGAAATTTTCTGCCCCAGTTTTCACTAGGAAAAATTTCGTGAGTTAGTTGTGACACATATCTAAGCGATCAAATCAGGATTGTGTAGGGAGATCCTCGGTTTTTGGCCGGGATTTGGAAAGAAAAAGCTCCACGGTTTTTTGGCCGGGAGATCCTCGATTTTTGGCCGGGATTTGGAAAGAAAAAGCTCCTTGGGTTATGTCACGGTTTTTTGGCTGGGATTTGAAAAAAAAAAGCTCCACGGTAGCTCCACGATTTTTTGGCCGGGAGATCCTCGGTTTTTTGGCCGGGATTTGGAAAGAAAAAGCTCCACGGTTTTTTGGCCGGGAGATCCTCGGTTTTTTGGCCGGGATTTGGAAAGAAAAAGCTCCACGGTTTTTTGGCCGGGAGATCCTCGGTTTTTTGGCCGGGACTTGGAAAGAAAAAGCTCCACGGTTTTTTGGCCGGGAGATCCTCGGTTTTTTGGCCGGGATTTGGAAAGAAAAAGCTCCACGTTTTTTTGGCCGGGATTTGGAAAGAAAAAGCTCCACGGTTTTTTGGCCGGGAGATCCTCGGTTTTTGGCCGGGATTTGGAAAGAAAAAGGCTCCACGGTTTTTTGGCCGGGAGATCCTCGGTTTTTTGGCCGGGATTTGGAAAGAAAAAGCTCCACGGTTTTTTGGCCGGGAGATCCTCGATTTTTTGGCCGGGATTTGGAAAGAAAAAGCTCCTCGGTTTTTAGCCGGGAGATCCTCGGTTTTTTTGGCCGGTATTTGGAAAGAAAAGGTCTCC
>NW_017675247.1:5402-61632 GCF_001879085.1 Nicotiana attenuata | reverse complement strand
ATCTGAAGTAATGGCATCTGTCCTGCCCTGAAGAGCATAAAAATGAGCCTGACCACCGCCTGATCGACCTGCACCTCTGGGGCGACCCCTGGCTGCCTGACCCTCACCCCTAGCTGGCGGGGCGGGTGCTGAAGAAACTGGACAAGAAGACGAGGGCTGACCCCTCTGCTGAGATGAGCTAGCAGCACGATGAGGACATTGCCTCCACATATGTCCAAACTCTCCGCACTCATAACAACTCCCAGGTGCTGGGGACTGAAGGGAACCCCTCGCGCCGGAGTGACTAGCTGACGCACTCGGCCTAGAAGAACCCTGAGCAGACGGGGCACGAGATGAACTCTGTGCTGGAAGAGCGCTGAGTGAAGGCTGACTCTACTGAGAACCATGATAACCACGACCTGAAGATGCACCACGATACTCGGGGCGAGCCGACTGAGCGGGCCTAAAAGAACGACCCCTACCCTGCTGGAACTGGCCCCTCGAAGGAGCGCCACTAAAACTGCCAGAACCTCGAGGCCTCTTGGCCTCCCTCTCCTCTCAATCCTGATGGCGAACCGCCTCAATCTCTCGAGCTATATCAACCACCTCCTCGAATGAAGCACCCAATACTCTCTCTCTCTAGTCATAAGAACACGGAGATGGTAGTTAAGGCCATCAACAAATCTCCTGATCCGCTCACGATCCAACGAAACCATCCAGACGGCATGACGAGCCAACTCTGAAAACCTCATCTCATACTGAGACACAGTCATATCTCCCTGCCGTAACCACTCAAACTGCCTGCGCAGCTCCTCTCTACGGGACTGCGGTACATACTTCTCCAAGAAGAGAGTGGAGAACTCCTGCCAAGTCAAAGGTGTTGCACCGGTCGGCCTACGCCTCCCACCAAGTGAAGGCAGCCCCAGTAAACTGAAAGGTGGTAAAAGCCACACCACTAGACTCGAGAATCCCTTCTGTACGGAGCATCCGCTGACATCTGTCAAGAAAACCTTGGGCATCCTCGCCCTCAGCACCACTGAATGTCGGAGGCTGGAGTCTACCAAACCTTTCAAGACGACGCTGCTCATCCTCGGGCATAACTGGAACCCTGAACTCCTGCACTGGTGCAACTGGCTGGGCTGGAGGTGCCTCTAGAGTCTGTAATCCCTGCACTACCTGCTGAGCTGTGCGAGTAGCGGGGGACTGATTGCCTCCCCCAGCCTGCGAAGTAGCTGCTGCTGTGGTGGATGAAACGGCCTGAGCCAGGCCAGTGCAAACTGTCAAAATCTGAGCTAAAGTCTCCTGAAGGCCAGGAATCGCGATGGGCACAGCCGGTGCCTGAACTGGTGCTGCTGGAGCCTGATCCTGAGCTGGTGCAACTGGTGGATCAAGAGGCGCTGCCCCTGCTGCTCTGCCTCTGCCACGACCACGACCGCATCCTCGGCCTTTGGTAGCCTCAGTGGGTGGTACTGGTGGTTGTCCGCCACGTCCGGTAGCTCATGTCCTCACCATCTGTGAGAGGATAGAATAAAGAGAAATTTAGTACTTGGATCAACAAGTTCGCACGACAAGAATTTCAAGAATGTGGAGTTTTCCTAAAGGTTCTGCAGCCTCTCGAGGATAAGTACAGACGTCTCCGTATCGATCCACGAGACTCTACTAAACCAGCTCATGACTCGTGAGACCTAGTAACCTAGGCTCTAATACCAACTTGTCACGACCCAATTCCCAACCCGGTCGTGATGGCGCCTCTCGTGAAGACAAGGCCAGCCAGAACAACGCGAACACCTCTTTTAAAGAAATTAATTAATACTAACAATTCCAACACATGCTTAATATAGTCAATAATGCGGAATCAGCGATAATAACAAGGGAAACCATCCCGACACAGCCCAAACCGGGGTGTCACAAGTCATGAGCTACTACAAAGTTGCTATAAGTCTACGAAATAGAATATCTGATACAATAGTCTGAAGGAATTGAAATAACATAAAATAGGGGAGTCAAGGGGCTGCGGACGTCAACAGCTACCTCGAAGCTCCAACTCGCTGCCTGGTCTGGGAAGAATATCAGTGCTCAGGTGCGGACTCTGCTATGCCTGAATCTGCACGCATGGTGCAGGGAGTAATGTGAGTACTCCGACCCAGTGAGCAATAATAATAAATAATAACTGAAGGTAAGAAAACACATAACAGCACAAGGCAATTCTATATCAGGCAGTAAATCACTTAAAGCAGTAAAATCCGTTAAGAGTCAAATGCAATCTCATTTTTAAAGACAGGTAAATCAGGTAAGACAACAAATAAATAGTGAGTAGTAAAACTGCCCCTCGGGCCCAGTATCAATCGCTCGGTACAGTAACAGCCCCTCGGGCTCAATCTCAGTCACTCAGCATAGTATCATCCCCTCGGGCTCAATCTCAAATCACATGAGTACCCGCGCTCACTGTGGATGTGCAGACTCCGGAGGGGCCCCTTACGACCCAAGCACTATATCAACATAAGGCCCGAAAGCCTTCTCACATCACACATAAGGCCTGAGAGCCTCCTCACATCACACTCAAGGCCTGAAAGCCTCCTCACATCACACTCAAGGCCTGAAAGCCTCACTCGGTCCAGAAAACATCATAAGCCCCTCGGGCATCAAGAAAATAGTAGTGCTCAGCCCAAACAACATTGGAAATATCATTTAAGTCTTAAAGTTCAATTAAAGCAGTTGAGTTTGTAAAACAGTGTAATCAACAGGACTGAGTTCAAGTGGTATATCAAATAGTGAGGAAACAGTGATAAAAATCCACGAAGGATTCAAGTAGTCGGCATGAAGCCCAAAATATGGCAATAGGCCCAAATCATGATAATAACTAATAAGTTTCAGTCAAATACGCGGTAAAAATATCAATCGGGACGAACCAAGTCATAATCCCCAGTAGTAAACAACCCCGCGTTCGTCATGAAGCGCGTGTTTCACCTCAATATAGCACTACGTTGAGCAAATCCGGGGTTTCAAACCCTCAGGATATCATTTACTATCATTACTCACCTCAAGCCGGTCAAAATCATAGCTTGCTTTGCCCTTGCCTCTCAAATCGGCCTCCTCGCACGTCGAATCTGATCAAAACCACAACGAATACATCACAATAGGCTAATGGAACATAACCCCATCGAAAAGAATCGAAAAACATCAAAAATCACGAAATTTGCAAAACCCGAGCCCCGGGCCCACTTCTCAAATTCCAGCAAATTTTACATCAACGGATTCGTTAACTCGCCACGAGTCTATACATACCAAAAACTCCCGAATCCGAGCCCAAATGACCCATCAAATCCCACTTTGAAATATCAAATTCCAAGCCCTAGCTTTTCCCCCTTTTTTGATGAATTTTCATAAATTTCTAGGTTAATTCTACCATTAAATCATGTATTCAGGTCATAGAACTCACCTCCAATCACACCCAGTCGAAATCACCTTCAATTTCCGTCCAAAAGCTCTTAAGGTTGATCAAAATGGTGGAAAAATACCTTAGTTCGCGGAACAAAATGAACCTTTAAAACCCTTCTCTGTCCAGACATTTTCGCATCTGCGATCAATGAACCGCACCTGCGGTTACCGCTTCTGCGGTTTCCCCTCTGCTTCTGCGGATCTTCCACTATTTGCCAGGACCACTTCTGCGGTCAGTATCCGCATCTGCGGACACCGCTTCTGCGGAACCTTGTCCGCTTCTGCGGAAAATCCAATGACCAATATCCTTCGCTTCTGCGACTCCTCTACCGCATCTGCGGTATCGCAGATGCGGCTCCCCTTCCGCATCTGCGGACTCATCCTTCCTAGCCAATAACCGCACCTGCGACCACCTTTCCGCATCTGCGTAACCGCATCTGCGGTCTCTTTTCCGCAGATGCGGAAATACCAGAAACCAGAAACTTCAGAAATGCAACAAGTCCAAAATTCATCCCGATGGCCATCCGAAATCACCCCGAGGCCCCCGGGACCTCAACCAAAAGTGCCAATCCATCCTAATACATCATTCAAACTTGCTCCAATCATCAAAACACCTCCACCAACACCAAAACCATCAAATTACATCGGATTCAAGCCTAAGTTCTTCTAAAACTTCCGAAACACGCATTTGATCAAAAACCCGACCAAAACACCTCCGAATGACCTGAATTTTGCACACACCTCCCAAATCACCTAACGAAGCTACAGCAACTCTCGGAATTCCATTCCGAACCTCGGATCAAAATATCACCTATCAACCGGAATTCGCCAAAATACTAACTTCGCCAATTCAAGCCTAATTCTACACCGGACCTCCAAAATTACTTCCGATCACGCTCCTATGTCACAATTCATCCCCCAAAGCTAACCGAATCACCGGAAATCACATCCTAACCCTCTAACTCATAAGTCAACATCCGATTAACTTTTTCAAACCAAACCTTCCTTAAAGAGACTAAGTGTCTCATTTCCCTTTAAAACCAATCCAAATCAACTCGTTCACACAAGACTCTTATAATGAAGCATAAAGAAGCTGAAAACGGGGAAAACAAAGCGGTAACTCACATGACGACGGGTCGGGTCGTCACCATGACTCTTAGCTACTGCTCTAAGGTACATTTGTTTTCTTCTAAAACTTCCATCTCAAGTTGAAGGCTTTCATACTGCTCTTTCCAATTATCTACCTCAATCTGGTAATCATGCATCAATTGATCTGTATGGGAAACCCTTTTCATCATCTCCGTATCGATGAGATTGATCTACATAAAAAAAAGGATAAGAATCTTAGTAGAAGGAAAATGGTATAGAATATGAAAAGAAGTCTATACCTTTAGTGATGATTGCACGATGCCATTCATCCAAGTCAAAGAACTTTGACTTTCTAGCTTGGACTTTTCAACCGGATCAATCAAGGGTTTTAACCATACTCCAGCCTGGGCTGACTTCTTCAGAAGATTACCATCGGCAGGAACTTCAATGGTAATTTTCTTCATTACCCTGCTTCCACTTGAAGAACCAATTTCAGTTCGAGAAATATTAGTAGCAGGGACAGTAGATGAAGTCATAATGGCTTAAGGCGGACAAAAACAACAGCAGTAAGAACAGGCAAAGGGCGTTCCATTGGGACCGATACGGGGAAGGAGGTAAGAGGTACTTCCTCAGACACCAAATCAAAGCCTTCATTATCAAACCCATGCGAGAAGAGGTGCTCAGTAGAGTCACGAGCTGCCATGGGGGTATCTTCGTCAGAGCTTACTAAAGTAGATTCAACAGACTCGGTCACGGGAACAGAACAATGAGGGGGAGTAACTTCGTCATCTGAAATGACGCGTCTTCGAGCCCGCGGCTTTCTAATCAAAGAACTTCCATCCCACTCTTCTTCGTCTTCAGAATCTTGGGGTCGGTCAGCTTTCCTTTTCGATGAAGAACTCAAGATTATCTCCTGAGCTCTTGCCAAAGAAAGTCTAGAAGCTGCAATCGACTCAGCGCTTACACCACGAATAGGAAACCCTGATAAAAAGAAGGGTTAAATACATTCTAATGAAAAAATAAATAAAAATAGAAGGAAAAGAATAAAATTCTTATCGTGAGTCTTAACCTTCCAACCAAACCTACTTGAGAGGTACTTCTAAGATCTAACTTCCATCGGAGCAATGGTCAACAATTTCTCTACTCAACCACGGAAATTGGAAATCTTTTCAACAGTTCCCATGGTTGGTGAAAGAAGAAAAGCAAAACAGTCACGGGAAGTACAAACTCTTTTATAAAAAAAAAGAGAAGGGAGAAAGTTGTAAAGAAAACTTACGTGAAAAACTCCACTTTTCAGGGAATGGCATATTTTCTTCACCCACTAACCCTACCGTAGGAGCAGCAACAAATCGCGCTTACTAGCCACGATCTTTATCGTCCTCAGGGCTGACTAAAACCCTTTTACTCCTCACCACCAAAGTAAAGATCCCATGACGGAACAACTTAGGGGAGTAGAGGTGGATTAGATGAAAAAAGATGAAAGGCAGTTGAGCCAAATTAGCCAAGTATCTTAAACATGCAACAACCCTCCATTCAATAGGGCGAAGGTGTCCTAAACACACATTGAAAAAGCGACAGAATTCAATAATAACTGGGTCAATAGGGGGTCTAAATTCCAATGTAAAGGGGTACGTATACACAAAAGAAAAGCCAGCCTTGAAGGAAGTGGTCCTTTAATTTGCATTAGGGATCAGAATTGGAAAATCAAACCTCCAATGACAATCTCTACGGACAACAGAGATCAAACCTTCAGTAATCTGTGAAGGGTAAACATCAGCACGATCATGAGAGGACATAGAAGAAATCTGGTTTCTAATTGATTCTCTATCAGTATAAAAAGAAAGTTCAGAAGGGATAATTTCATCTACTGTAGGTTCACGGACTGGTTCATTGGAACCCCTACTTCTGGAAGAAGACCTATGAGGAAGAGAAGCCCTAGTTCTAGAAGATGAAGGAGGAGTGGAACTAGGTAGAGAAGAAGAAAAACCTCCAATGGAAACTGACCCTAAACTACGTAACCTACCCCCTCTCCTACTCCTAGTAGGAGCAAGGGGAAGTTCACTTACGATAAGAACTTCTTGAGGATCAGGGTTTGAAGAAGACATAGTTATATGAAGAAGAAAAGAAGATTGAATAGTCAAAGATGGAAAATTTTTCTATGAAAGAAGAGACAAAGGATATATTTATACTCAGAAGCAACCGTCAAACAAAAAGGTAATGATGGGAACGTCATAATGAAAATTGTCACTTCGTGATTGATGTAGCCGTAAAAAAGCCACGCTGAAGGGTTGCAGACCCAATCAAAAGCCGCCACATGTCACATGCATTAAATGGAAGTGACATGCAAAGCGTCAGTTATGGAGAAGGTGTAATGATATGTGGAATGGCGGCAAAAATTTCCGCTTTAATGAGATTCACTTCCCAAATATTCAATTGCTGAATAAATGGCAAGTGGGGGGACTATCTATATTAGGGAAAATCGAGTTAACATGTGGAATTAATTATGTGCTGACATGTCAAGACTCGTGGATCAATAAAAGAGTGACAGCTAGCAAAGAGTATTCAAATAGCTGCGAGCTTTAATAGGTACGGGCAAAGGTACAAGAAAATAAGAAGGAACGGTTACTCAGATCTCTTGATAATTTGAAGAGACATCGGAGGAATGAACCTAGCTAGCAAAAAGTACAGATATGTATTATCTGTAATTAATGAGCCTCAATGAAGGGGAACGTTATAGAATCTTCACGAAACAGTTACGATTGTCAATTATAGAGTTATATTAATGTCATTAATTGCTCATAATATCTCTATTATGAGAGAAAAGAAACGTAGTACTGAGAAATAGCTATAAAAGGAGAGAAATAACATTTGTATGGAGGACACGGATTATTATTGGAATATATTGATTTACTTTGCTTTATTTCGCTTACTCAACTACTTTTCAATTCAACTCTTCTTTTTCATTACATAATTTTATCCTTATTTGATTATCAGTAACCCGAGTTCTTCTAAAATTAACTTTGACCAAAATTCCTATTTTCTGGTTAAACACTTTAACGGTGGATCTTTGGTGTTTTAGAACTGGAGCAGTGAGGTCTTGGACCTGCTACATGGCTGCATTTTTTATGGTTAAGAAAAATAGGTTTTTGAAGAATAAAACATAAAGAGGGAGATCCTCATGCAGCCGCTCCTATTTGCTCCTTAAAAAATAACACCACCCCTAGGATTTTCTAATTTGTGTTCTTTTCGTTCCTCTCCCCTCTCTTGTATTATGAGTTTGTAAAAAAATGGAAAGAGGAGTCACGTGAGGTTGTTACAAGAGATAAAGAAGAATCTTTGCTATGTGTCATTTTTTCATTGGCTTGCTTTTTTTATTTTTGATAATAAATAAAAATATAAAATCTAATCCTAATAAATATTTAAAAATGAAAAGTAATTTAAAATTACTAGATACTCAATATTTATTTGTCGAAACTCTCTAACTTAGAAAATACACTAAACTAAACAAAAATATATTTTTGGAAACTTTTCTTTCTTTTCTACAAACGTTAAAGCTATTACTCTAAAAATGTGACTCTCTTTTTAGTGATTTTAATTTTCTTAAGTAATACCTATAAAAGGTGAAATAAGAGCTAAAATATGTATATTAAACTTAAAACTTATTTACATACTAAAAAGTGGTAAATTTTTTAAATATGGTCAAAAATTAGGTGCTCACATTTAGCACTAGTGTTGATTTGAATGTTGTTTGAGTTACTACATTTATGGGCTGTAAAATTTATTTATCATTCAATAATGTTAAATCCAAACTTGAAATAATATGTCAAAAGATAAGACTGTGAAAAAATTTAAGAAATATCAATAAATTACATTACAATAAATATTTATATGTATAAAATATTTTTATAAATTGTATAAATTACTATCAGGTTGATTTGGTTTCGGTTTGATTTTTTTAGTTAAATCAAACTAAACCAATTATGATCGTTTTTTTTTCAATACCAAACCAAACCAAACCACAATCAGGTTTTTGTTATTACACTGTATTTGTAAAATAAATTCTGGAAATATAAATGAACATAAACAGTAATGAATATAAACAGAAATGACATAAACCAATTCGAGCCCACTGAATTCACAGTGTTTCCTTAAGGAATTTAATCCCCTCCTAGTACCCAAGGTTATGGATTATTTCCTCCCAGGATAGAACGAATTACACACTGGTGTAGTGGTACTTCAAACCCCAGTGTTTCAGCGAACACAAAGTTCGGTAGCAAATCACACTTACTTTTTTGCTTTGTTTTGATGCTAAAAGTATGCAGAAGAAGGAGAGGAAACTCAGAAAATTGTAGTTAAAATTCTGAGCAGAATAGTATTGTATTTATAGCCAAAGTTGGGTCTCTTCAGAATGGCTGTTTATGCAAAACGCCCACAACATAAATGCCATTACATAAATGGCCATTTACTCAATAATAAAGAGGGAAAATAAAGAGGGAAAATTGAAGAGGGTAGTTACTTTTCTGTTACCAAAACAGAAAAACGGATTGGATTTAATATTAATATTTAATATTAATATTTTGTTATTAAAACAAATATTTAATAACATTTCTGTTAATATTTTACTATTAACAAATGAATTTGGTCCAAAAAGTTAATCAATCAATCGATCATTTGACCAAATCCAAATCCAAATCCGAATCCGAAGCCGAAGCCGAAGCCGAAGCCGTAGCCGTAGCCGAAGCCGAAGCCGAGCCGAGCGAGCAACGACGACGACGGCGCGAGGCTTGCCTTCTTCTCAACTCTTTAAGAGCTAGAAGAAGAGAAATTGCTTATATACCCATAAAAAACCTCTTCCTCTTCCAATATGGGACAATGCCCATTTACCAAGGGAGGGGGAACTTAAAATTTCACTCAAAAATTTTATTTCCCTCCATTTCCCATTCACCCTCTTTTAAGTATTTAATATATGAATTAAATACCTTAAAAACCCAACAATCCCCCACATGAATGGGGAATGGCTATATCACGGAAGTATGCATGAAAAACTGTGTAATTCACAAGTAAGGATTAATTGCATCTGGATAAGTAGGTTTCCCTTTGAACTTTCCGTAGTTAACTTATGTTGGATATACTCGATCAATCGGTAGATTTGATATCTTTGAACCGTCGAACTTTAGTGCATACCTAGACAACCACAAGTCACACAACCAACCCTTAACCGTCTTTGGTTCTCATTGTTGTGTTCGTTTCAGCCATGAACACCGCCTGGTTTCATAAGTGCGTAGAGAACTGGCCTTGCTGTGTTCTCCTTGAAGCGGCTAACACTTCACACTTACATAGGTGATTCCTAAACGTGTCATCCCGTAGATACACTATTTGATATACCCTGTATCAAATTTAGAAATCATTAAAAAGCCTTAATGCTTTATCCTTGGTACTGAACATTGTCTCATCACGAGAATGGACCAAAAGTTTAGTTGACAATGTTGAACCGTCATAAATGACTTTGTTTGATCTCCTTGAACCTAGATCTTGGGATCTCCAGTCTTCTAGGTAGAGTTACCGCCACTATGACTTGTTCTCGGCCACAGTCCCATTCCCTTTGATGACTTCTCAACTACCTCTCTAGTTAGGCCTTTTGTAAGTGGATCCGACACATTATCACTTGACTTTACATAGTCAATCGTGATAATTCCTCTAGAGAGTAATTGTCTAACGGTTTTATGTCTTCGTCGTATATGGCGAGACTTACCGTTATACATAACGCTCCCAGCCCTTCCAATTGCCGCTTGACTATCACAATGTATGCATATTGGTGCCAACGGTTTGGGCCAAAATGGAATATCTTCCAAGAAATTCCGGAGCCATTCAGCTTCTTCACCGGCTTTATCCAAGGCTATGAACTCAGCCTCCATTGTAGAGCGGGCAATACAAGTTTGTTTGGATGANACAGTCTGGTGGCACGTCCAAGAAAAGGGATGAGAGTGTCGCGATGGTTGCACAGAGAATAAAATCCCCAATCAAATACCAAACCTACCCAATACCCCATCTTACATATCAACCTACCTCAAATTACCCCGCACCTTCTTACCAATCCCCACCACCTACCTATCGATCACCTCCACCTCCCACATACCAACCCACTTCACCCAAATATTCCCAACCCGCACAAGTCTACCAAGCCTACAACACTCAACCATCCCACTATCAATCACCTCCTACTCGCCAAAACTTTCCTAGACCCCGACCAAATTTTGACCGTAGACCTCCCAAACAATACACCGCCATTGCCGAGCCAATCAACCAGCTGTACGAATGACTCAAAGCCGCTTGTTATGCCACCCCTGTCCCTGCCAAAACTCCTAAAAACCCCTCCTAGTGGGTTAACCCAAACAAAACCTGTGTATACCATTCTAGCATGAAGGGACACACTATTGATGAGTGTCACTCCTTGAAGGACAAGATCCAGGCTTTAATTGACAACAAGATCATCGTGGCAAAGGAGCCTGCTCCGAATGTCCGTAACAACCCTCTACCAGACCACAAGGATGGAAGTGTTCATATGATTGAAATAGAAGATGATTGGGATCCCAAAGGATCAATCGGTTTGATCACGGAAGGTGACGATCCAAAGAAACCAACAGTCACTCTTAACCCGATTGTAGTCCAAATTCAGCCTTCTGAAGATGCTGAGGTGAACATGTCCATACCGCTTGAGTTTGAAGCACCAGCCTGCGCAAAGATGCCAATACCAATCGAGGTTGAGTTTGGGTCTCCAAAGGCGCCTGAGCCCTTTGAAGTTGCTGTATTACCTTCCAAGGCAAGGGTGCCTATTCCAGTAGCAATGATAACCGTAACACTGTTCCATACAAAAGCTATACCGTGGGACTACACAGCCGAGCAAGATGGAAAGGAAAAGCCAAGTTCGGAGAAACAGTTGCAGCGCAGGGTATGATAAGAACCGGTAGGGTTTATACCCCAGAACACTTAGCTGAGTCGAGTAAGCAGACCTCTGGCCGACAAGCCATCATTGAAACTAGACCCGGTGATCTCTGGAGAAAGATACAAGCCAAGGAATACTCGGTCACTGACCAGCTGAACAAAATACCGGCCCAAATTTCTCTCTTGGCTTTATTACAAAGTTCTGATGCACACAAGAATGCCTTGTTGTAGGTATTGAGTGAGGCGTATGTACCAAGCAACATCACTGGAGGAGAAATGGCGAACATGGTGGGCCAAGTGTTGGAGAGTCATAAAATCACCTTTCACGAGGATGAGCTGCCACCGGAAGGATTGAGTCATAACAAGGCATTGCACATCACTGTGCAGTGCGAAGATTATTTTATCACCCGGATCGTTGTCGATGGGGGGTCCAGTCTCAACATTTGTCCTCTGGTAACACCCAGAACATTGGGAAAAGGGCTGCATGAAATCAAGGATGGGGTCATCAACGTCAAAGCTTTCGACGGATCTCAAAGGTCCACTATTGGGGAAATTAGCCTACATTTGCAAATGGGACCCACTTGGTTCGATGTTGATTTTCAAGTGATAGACGTGTCGGCGTCTTACAATCTGTTATTGGGACGACCATGGATTCATACCGCTGGGGCCGTGGCATCAACACTACATCAGGCAGTGAAATTTGAATGGAATCACCAGGAGGTGATCATTCATGGTGACGGTAGCAACCCCATATATAGCTGCCAAACCATTCCAGCAATTGGGGGAGGAAGAAGATTAGGTGGGGAAACTTACCACCACATCGAGCGGGTCAATGCAGTCTACAAAGACAAATGGTGGAACAACAAAATTGAGAGCATACTGAATTGGAGCGGATATGAACCTGGCAAAGGACTTGGCAAAAACCTCCAAGGAATCTCTAAGCCTATCAAGCTCAAGAAGCATGGTACCACCTTCAGGTTGGGGTATGAGATTACCTGGGAAGAATTCAAGGACTGGTCGCCACCCCGGCACGGCCCTTACTATCCATTGGAGCAGCCGATACCCCGTCTAGAGCAGACTTTTCAACCAGCCGAGGTTATCTATGGGTCAGAAGAAGAGGAAGCATTAGCAGCGATGAGGAACTTGTTCCTGGAAGATGATGATATGGATTGTTGTGTCATTTTTTATGAGGATGGGAAGGAAGGCCCTTCGATGCAGGCTGTGAGCAGAGGAGCACACCTCAGCAACTGGACCGTCAGAACAAAGCATTACGCACTATTTTGCTTTATTAAAGTTTATTTTCTTTTCGCATTTTTCTTTTTCGCAAGAAAGAGCTCCAATGTTCAAAACACTTATGGAATTTATTAAAGTATTTCAATTTTCTTACAAATCTCTCTTATCATTTTCCCTCATTACTTTACTCAAACAGCAATACTATTACTTATCTTGATGAACCAACGACTGTGACATGCAACGAGACAACGCGACAAACGGACACAGATTCAGAGGAAGATGATATACCAGAAGAAATTGTTAAAGAAGTTGAGAATTTTGAGAATAGGCCTAAGTCCAACCTGGACGAGACGGAGATCATCAATCTGGGAGATGTAGAGAACATAAGAGAAACACGAGTCAGCGTTCATTTGTCACCGTCTGAGAAGGAAGAGTATACGAAATTTCTAAAGGAAAATGAGGATATATTCGCATTGTCATATGACGACATGACTGGTCTAAGCACGCCCATTGTGGCTCACAAATTACCGACTGATCCGGCTTGTCCGCCAGTGAAACAGAAGATCAAAAAGTTCAAGCCAGACATGAGTTTGAAAATCAAGGAAGAAGACACTAAGCAGGTCAAAGCTATGGTCCTCTGGGCAGTAGAGTATCCGACATGGTTAGCCAATATTGTGCCAGTACCGAAGAAGGATGGGAAGGTCAGAATTTGCATCGACTACCGGCATCTCAACCGCGCCAGTCCCAAAGACGACTTTCCCTTGCCAAATATACACATCTTGATTGACAACTGCGCCAAGCATGAGTTGCAGTCATTCGTTGATTGTTTGGCCGAGTACCATCAGATATGGATGGATGAAGAAGATGCTGAGAAAATGGTTTTCATTATGCCGTAGGGGATGTATTGTTGCTAAATGATGCCGTTTGGGTTAAAGAATGCAGGGGCCACCTACAAGAGGGCCATGACCACAATTTTTCATGACATGATACACAAGGAGATCGAGGTGTATGTAGACGACGTCATCATCAAATCCAAAAAGCCTCTGATCACTTGGGAGATTTGAGGAAATTCTTCAATAGACTGAGAAGGTACAACCTGAAGCTGAATCACGCAAAATGTGCATTTGGGGTTCCTGCCGGAAAACTACTTGGGTTCATTGTGAGCCGCCGAGGGATAGAATTGGACCCATCAAAGGTCAAAGCTATTCAAGAATTTCCACCGCCAAAGAGCAAGAAGGAAGTTATGAGTTTCTTGGGGAGACTTAACTATATCAGCCATTTCATAGCTCAGTCCACTATCATCTGTGAGCCAATCTTTATGATTTTAAAGAAGGACGCCGCTACCAAATGGAATGACGACTGCCAGAAAGCCTTCAACATAATCAAAGAGTACCTGTCAACACCGCCGGTTCTGGTTCCACCCGAACCCGGAAGACCCCTGCTACTCTACCTTGCAGTATTGGATGGAACGTTTGGTTGTGTTTTGGGGCAGCATGATGAAATGGGGAGAAAAGAGCAGGCCATTTATTATCTCAGCAAGAAGTTCACCCCGTACGAGGCCCGGTATTCCTTACTAGAGCGCACCTGTTGTGCTCTGACTTGGGTAGCTCAGAAGTTGAGACATTATTTCTGTGCTTACACCACGTATCTCATATCAAGAATGGACCCATTGAAGTATATCTTTCGGAAGCCCATGCGCACTGGCAAGCTAGCCAAGTGGCAGATCCTATTGAGTGAATTAGACATTGTCTACGTGACTTAGAAAGCAATCAAAGGACAGGCCCTAGCAGATCACATCGCTGAAAAACCTGTGGATGGAGAATACGAGCCTCTGAAGACGTAGCCTGATGAGGAAGTATCCTTCATAGGAGAGGACACTGCAGAATCCTATGACGGTTGGAGGATGTTTTTCGATGGAGCAGCAAATTTCAAGGGAGTTGGCATAGGAGCGATCCTAGTATCAGAAACCGGCCAGCATTATCCGGTATCCGCCAAGCTCAGGTTCCCGTGCACCAACAATATGGCCGAGTACGAAGCTTGCATCTTGGGGCTCAAGATGGCCATTGACATGAACGTCCAAGAGTTGCCAGTGATTGGAGATTCGGATTTGCTTATACATCAGGTCCGAGAAGAATGGGCGACCAAGAACTCCAAGATACTCCCGTATTTGCATCATGTACAGGAGTTGAGAAAGAGGTTCATAAAGACAGAGTTACGGCATATTCCTAGAGTCCAGAATGAGTTTGCCGATGCATTGGCCACTCTATCATCCATGATTCAACATCCAGATAAGAACTTCATATACCCTATTCCAGTAAAGATTCATGATCAGCCAGCTTACTGTGCTCATGTCGAGGAAGAAGCAGACGGAAAGCCTTGGTTTCACGACATCAAGGAATTTTTGGCTGAAGGAAAATATCCAGAGCTTGCAAATGCTATTGAGAAGCGCACTCTGGGAAGATTGTCCAACAATTTCTCCACAGCGGAGGACTCCTGTATAGGAGAACTCTTGATTTGGGTTTGCTAAGGTGTGTTGACTCAAAGGAAGCATCCAACTGCTAGAGGAAATTCATGCTGGGACCTGTGGTCCATATATGAACGGTTTTGTCTTTGCCAAGAAGGTACTCCGGGTAGGTTATTTCTGGATGGCTATGGAAACGGACTGCATCCGGTATGTTCGAAAGTGCCACCGCTGTCAGATCCATGCAGACATGATAAAAGTGCCTCCGAATTAGTTTAATGCAACAAGCTCGCCATGGCCGTTCGCCGCATGGGGGATGGATGTTATCGGACCGATCAAACTGGCCGCATCAAATGGGCACAGGTTTATCCTAGTAGCAATTGATTATTTCACTAAATGGGTTGAAGCAGCATCTTACAGAGCAGTGACCAAGAAAGTCGTGGCAGACTTTGTCCGTGACCGTATCCTTTGTCGATTCGGGATCCCAGAATCAGTCATTACTGACAACGGTTCCAACCTCAAAAGTGATTTGATGAAAGCCATGTGCGAAACCTTCAAGATCAAACACAAGAATTCCACAGCCTACAGGCCTCAGATGAACGGAGCTGTAGAAGCCGCCAATAAGAACATCAAGAAGATATTGAGAAAGATGGTAGAAAAGCATAAGCAGTGGCATGAGAAGCTGTCATTTGCTTTGTTAGGGTATCGCACCACAGTCCGCACATCGACTGGTGCAACTCCCTATATGCTGGTTTATGGTATGGAAGCGGTCATCCCCGCCAAGGTAGAAATTCCATCCCTAAGAATCATACAGGAAGCAGAAATCGACGATGCAGAATGGGTAAAGAGTCGTTACGAACAGTCATCTCTCATAGATGGAAAAAGAATGAATGCGGTTTTCCATGGTCAACTTTACCAGAACAGAATGACCAAAGCCTTCAACAAGAGAGCCAGACCAAGACGGTTTACACCAGGGCAGTTGGTGTTCAAGAAGATTTTTCCACATCAAGATGAAGCCAAAGGGAAGTTCTCCCCTAACTGGCAAGGTCCATACATGGTTCATCGGGTTCTGACAGGAGGAGCCCTCTTACTTGCAGAAATGGACAGAGAAATTTGGCCAAAACAGATAAATTCATATGCAGTCAAGTGATACTATGTGTAGCCATTTATGATTTTCTTATGTAATTTGAACTACGTCTGACCTGATTCCCGTTTAAGAGTGGATACGTAGGCAGCCTTATGGGTTCGGTCACAATTCAATAAAATTTTCATTTCCCCCCGCAATTAGAAACTGGGGCAGAATTTTGAGGAGGACCCTCAAAATTCCGAAGTAACTTCAGTCGATCATTGCAAGCAGCCGTCAGAAGCATCAACCCACTAAACTGGGGCAGAATTTTGAGGAGGGCCCTCAAAATTCCGTAGCAAGAAAGGTCGCAATGTTTTGAACCACGTCGCGATCGTTGGTTCATCTAAAGCTATTTTTTTAAATATATATACATATATCATACCTTTAACAAAACTCATGCATGCCTATTACCGAAATCGCTTTGTTTGACAATGCTGCCCCGAGGGTACCTACAGTATCACCATAAACAGAGCCGAGCCAGTCAAGCGAAGCCAGCGGGAACACGAACTAACCGGTCCCTTTACAAAACTCACGATTTTTCTTTGGATGCAGGCACCCAAGTCACAAATCAGCAAATCCATTTACACACTCATACTTTCAGGAATACAACTCCCGAAATTATCGCTTCACAACCACTATCCATACACGATATCCCCAGCAGCCACAATGTCGCAATCAACAACCAGCTATCCACTATCAGCTAAGAATATTTTACTACTACTCGTCTTTCATCTTTCGCATAAGGCTACTATTCTGCCTTCCGAGGTTAAGCTCTACCTCCATTTGCATTTCTTGCATTGCATAAGGCTACTATTCTGCCTTCCGAGGTTAAGCTCTGCCTCCATTTGCATTTCTTGCATTGCATAAGGCTACTATTCTGCCTTCCGAGGTTAAGCTCTACCTCCATTTGCATTTCTTGCATTGCATAAGGCTACTATTCTGCCTTCTGAGACTAAGCTCTGTATCCATAATTGCATAAGGCTACCATTCTGCCTTCCGAGGTTAAGCTCTACCTCTATTTGCATTTCTTGCATTGCATAAGGCTACCATTTTGCCTTCCAAGACTAAGCACTGTCTCCATCTACATCTACATGGCTGAATGATTGCCACCTTATTTACACTTTACATCGGCTGAAATATCGCCATTTTATTTAAGTCCTGCATCGGCTGAAATATCGTCATTTCATTAAATCTTGCATCGGCTGAAACATCGCCACTTATATTTACACTTTACATCGACTGAAATATCGCCATTTTATTTAAGTCCTGCATCGGCTGAAAGATCGCCAAATCCTGCATTTTATGGGCTGAAAGATCGCCAAAATCATCCGAAGGCGTCATCGTTCAGAGGCACCATTTTCATAGCCCGAGAACATCATGCCATGGCCTGAGGACCCCACTTTTATCTCTGCATCGCATTATTCAAAGGCATCATGGTTCGGAGGCATCATTCTCATAGCCCGAGAATATCATTTCATAGCTAGCGAATCCCTTATTATATGTTTCATGGCCCAGGACACCATGGTCCGAGGACGTCATCCTAACCGTCCAAAGGCAGCATTCATGGTCCAACGGGAACTTGCATCATGTTTAAATTTATGCACAACATATGCACTCGTGTTTTATTTGCAGGTAAACCGGCTAGCAACGGCCGTTTCAGCAGGAGCGATCCCGCTTCAGTTTCCGCAGCCCTGTTAAACTCATAGCAATGCTACCCCAATCCGAACACCGCGTCCGTTTTTCGAAAATCTCCATCGGCATATTCCGCCTATGGATGCTGAACTACATACGACCTGATTCCTGTAAAACCAAGGATATGTAGGCGGATCAGGAACCAGAGCTCGGTCAAAATTCTCCAAATCGTTTCGTTCGGTCAAAATTGGCCATCATATCTTTACCCGATAACTCTTTCATCCTTCCCGGGTAAAGAGGGGCAGCTGTTGATACCCAAGTTTTCCCTACATAATTTTTATATACAAAAAATACTCTCAAAATAGGACATATATATATATATATATATATATATATATATATACATATCTAAGTGTTTTGGCATTTTTCCTAATTTTTAAAGATTTTTAAAATTAATTTATTGTCCATTTTAGCAATACAAAAATCAATAATTATTCCTCAAATTATCATTTTGATGATTAATTTATTTTATTCTCATATTTATCCCTAATAGCTAAGGTAATNCCGGGTAAAGAGGGGCAGCTGTTGATACCCTAATTTTTTCCTATACAATTTTTATATACAAAAATACTCTACAAAATAGACATATATATGCATATATAAGCATATCTAAGTGTTTTGCTATTTTTCCTAATTTTTAAAGATTTTTAAAATTATTTATTATCCATTTTAGCAGTACAAAAATCAATAATTATTCCTCAAATTATCATTTTTGTGACTAATTTATTTTATCCTCATATTTATACCAAAATATAGCTAAGGTAATTTTTGCATTTTTTTTACAAATTTATTGAGTATTTTAAAATTAAATTGCACATAATTGCAATTCTAGCCTATTTTAAGATTAATTGCGTTTATAATTACAAATTTTGATTCCAGTATTTTAATTTAATATTTACATATTAAAAATTAACTTAGTACTTTTAATTTGTTTCCAGAAATTGTTTTACTATTTTTATAAAATAAAAAGGGAAAAAATGGCTATTTAAATACTAGCCCTAATCATTTCAATTTTAGCCTAAATTAGCCCCCCAATTAAACCCAATTTAAAACCCCATTACCCGTCCCAAATCCTAAGTTCACCCGACCCACGACCCACTCAAATACCCCGCCCGGAACTTTTTTTTTAATCTCAGCCGTTGATCTAACAGATCAACGGCTCACACTCATTATTTCCTTTTTAATTGATCGACCCCACCAACCCTAACTCATTTTTTCAATTATCCGCTGCCCCTGAAACCCTCCTCTCTCTCAAACACTCTTGAACATTCTCTAACCCTAGCCACCTCCGCCGTGAAATCCACCGGAATCCATGGCGTTCCAGGCCATGGATGACTTGTGCTCACCTTTTCTCACCATTAGACCTAAGCGGTTCGATGATTTGAAGCCCGCCTATGATGGTTCTCTTCGAGACCTTCTCAGATTTGTAGATCTATAGCTTCCCGGCCATTAATCCGTCGTATTCAGGCAATATGAGTCTTTTCGACTCAAGATCTGACTTTCCTCAAGACCTTTCTCATTTCTAGGGTTTTCTCTACAACCCTAAGTTGTTCGAGGTTCTTTACTTGCTTATTCTCTTAGATCTGAAACATGTCTGGGCTCTATTTGACATTTTTAAGGTTTTCCCCAAATTTCTTTTTCAAAAATCGTTCAATTTCAATTTTAGGGTTTCTGAAAAGTTCCTTCAAATATCTTTCTGATTCTTCCTGTTCTTTCTTTACGTGCGTTTGTCTGTGTTATGCTCGTATGTTTTCCTTTTACTATGCATGAGTTCTCTCTCTTTTTTCTTTTCTATTATGCATGACTCGTCTATTTTCGTTGTTATTCCTGTACTCGCATGATAATCCGTGGTGTTTTCCTTGGGCTTTGCTATATGTGTTTATGGTTGAGTTCTTTGGTTTTGTTCACTTTACTGAACTCTATTTGCGTTCCTGTTAAGCATATTTCATCTACTTCGTCTAAGACTCGTATCATCTCTTTCTTCTGAAACTTGTTTAAATTCCAAGTTTTCTCAAGCATGTTCTCATGACTTTGAATCAGTGTTCTTTCTATCGTGTCTGAGCCTCTTTCAAAGACCTGTTTTCTCACCTCTATTGTCTGACTCAATTTTAAACCCTAGGCTTTCAGACTCTCAATGAGTCTGTAACTGAACTTGAATCTCTTTTGCTTGTGACTCTAAGACTTTCAATGATAGACTTTTTTTCCTAAATGACATGACAGTTCCTTTTGTTTGATCTGTATGCTTTATATATGAGAAAATCCCTCTTTCAAAAAGGTTTTCACCATCTAAGTGATTGATTCTGAAATCCCTTTAATAAGGCTGATGGATTGTCATTGATTTTTCTTCGATTGAATCTCCTTTACCTTTCTTAACTTGATTCAGTCAAATTGAACTTGTAATTTTGGTGTCAGGACTGTTTGATTGATTCCCTTGCCATATTTGGCACAAACCGTGTACTGTTGATTGTTTTCCTTAAATAAGTTCTGTGTATTTACCCCTTTTGTGCTACTTTGAAAGGTTTTAAGTAAAACTTCTTTCCTTAACTGGTTTTAACCCGTTGGAATCAGAATCCCTTAACCAAAGGGAGACTGATTTCAATAATATTTTCTTGCCTTTCTTGCTTGTTTTCTGCACTATAAAAGGGACCTTACCTTGCATCTTACCACAACATCTTACGACTTCTTTCTTCACACAACCTTCACACCACTAGTCTTTAAAATACTGGCACACTTGAAACTCTGTTTTGAATTCAATACTCTGCTTTGCTTGGGATCTTTTGGAACTGCTTTGCTTGCATTTTGGTTTCTTCAAGGCTACTGTTTTTACTTATTTCTTCTGAAACTGGTATGTTCTGATTTAATTTTTGCCTCACCTCTATGTGATTACTTTATAGTTTCAGCATTCTTGTTCTCTTTACCGTGTATGTTCAGTGATTAAATTATGTATGTTCTTTCCCTATATCTGTTTCTATTGTGAATCCCTACCCCTATTTTCCTCTATGTGTCTGAGTTAAGGTTTTGGCCTGGCAGTATCCAAGTTACTGCTCAGGCCTGAACTTGATCTTCAATAGATCCTAACTCCTAAGATGTGGCTAACAGGCTGGTCAGGGGTGTGCCAGCATTCCCAATTGCTGGGCATGACCACCAGCCTGCCATGACTTTCCTAATTCCCCCCCCCCCTATGCACTTGCACTTATTCTTAGACTCTTAAGTTCTGTCCCCCTCTTATGAGCCTTGCTTTGGGACTTGGAGCTCCCTCTGAACTTGGACACTCGAGGGCTGGCTATTCCACACTGCACCATAATCTTAATTCTGCAATATAATTGGGTGTAAGCACTGCCTGGAGTTCATAAAGCTCCTTGGAACTTTGACACACCAAAAGGATGAGAAAGGCTTTTGGAAATCTGATCCTGGAAGTTGGTTTATCTCATATTGTTGGACTTCGAGTCTGAATTAGGCTGTTTGGTTGTAGCTGGAACTTCTGATGTAATTTTACTTTTCTTTCTTTTGATTCATTCGGGTCTGTAATAATTTGTTATAACTATTGGGGATGTTTAGTGGAAAGGGATGGGGATGAATGTATGGAAAATGGTAGAAAACATGCCTATAGGTTATTTATTTCTGCATTCTCATCTTAGAAAACATGCCTATAGGTTATTTATTTCTGCATTCTCATCTTAGAAAACATGCCTATAGGTTATTTATTTCCGCATTCTCATCTTAGAAAATATGCCTATAGGTTATTTCTGTATTCTCATTCTAGAACTCATGCCTATAAGTTTTCTGCATTTCTGCATATACATGTCATTAGGCAAACAATCGTAGGCTTAATAATGATCAATTGCATTCTAGAGACCATGCCTATAGGACTCTTGCATCTCTGTAATCGTTTTAAAATCAATTACGCTTAGAAATCATGCCTATATGAATAATCAACTGAATCAGCTTCGAGTCTGAAACCAGTCATAAGGTCATTTAAAATCTGCAGATCTTTTGTCTATAAAACCAGTGATCCTTTCTTTAAAATCAGTACGCTCCGCTAGATATCATGCCTATAGGTCTCACTTAGGCAAACCATTAGGTAATTAATTAACTGTGTCAGCTTTGATAACTACAACCAGACAAGGCTAATTCGGATTCCTCATCTGAGAAATATGTGATAAATCAGCCTGTCCTAACGCTTTTAAATTTAATTCAGACCATAACCAGTATTTGAAGTCATGCTATATATATTTGCCTTTAAGTGAGGAGGCCTATTTGAGCCTTAACTGCTGTTTGCTTCTCCCCTATTTGATTATGTGTTTTGTTTGTCGCCTAGACTTTTATCCTTTTAAAACTTCTGAAAAGCCCCAACTCCCTCCCCTTTAGGATTAGTAGTCTCAATGCCTCCGGGACTGATAGGATCGGGACGGGTAGTAGCATGCAATAAGTAACGAGACTATTCCGCGCTTTAGTACCTTAACGGGGTGGGAAATGGTAGACATGGATATGATCACACGATAACACCACGCGTATAATTGGTTACCGGGTGTTGCATGGATGATCCATGTTATTTATAAACCTAGGATCCCCCCCCCCTCCCTTCTTATGTACTTTCGTTATTGTTTTCTTTAAACTGTCAGTTTCCAGCTCTTTAAACCTTGTATTTCGCTTCAAATCATTTAAAACCTCTTTGAATTTCCAGCACTGTTTTCTTTTTAAACTTCCGCCCATTTCACTTCTTGTGTCTGATTGTTTGCACTCATTATTTGATCCTTATTTTCTGCACTTATACATTCTTTTAAACAACTATGAAACCACCTATTTCCTGACTTCAGCATGTTTATTTAACCTTTATACATTCCTACTTGTAATCGTTATGTGGAAGTTATCTTGTATGTTTACTTGTTTTAAAGTCACAATTGTAACATGGCCGGGAACCACACTAGTGGATCTTGGCGGGTGCCTAACACCTTCCCCCTGAGATAATTTCAAGCCCTTATCCATTCTCTGGTTCATCTTTCTTTTAAATTCTTAGTGTCCTAATGCACTTAATCATTAGGTGGCGACTCTTCTAAATCTCAAACCCAAATTCCCAAAAGGAATAGAGTTGTCTGCCCAAATGTCGTAAACCCGATTTCACCTTTAGAAAAAGGGGGCATCGACAGCTTGAACACCCAACGTCATAGAGAAAGCTAATAATGTTACCTATCCCTCGTAAAATCTTGTGCCCTCACAACAAGAACAAGAGTCAAATCTCATAATCAAATTTAGTTTAAGGACTCATTTGTATTTAAAAAAAATCTCTCACTCACACAAAGAAGTCACATACATACAATTGGTATCATAGGCTTGCCCTTAATGTAAATCACTACTAATGTAAGCGCGCTCAACTTAAAATCAATTAGGACTTTTTCATGGTTGTAATGTGGTCTTAGGGACGGGTAGGATATATATATAGGAGTAATGACTCAACCTCCTAAGCACTTTAACACATCATATGATAAACTTAAGCGCAAATTCTTCAATCCACTTCAATTCAAAAATAATATCATCCCCAAAAACGTTCCCTTCTTCTTTAAGCACTATCTTAATGTACACTCCACTAGCAAAAAACTAGATATTTATTCATCCACATTTTTTTTCTTTTTTACAGTTTTTTCTTCTTCTTCTTCTTTTCTTTTTCAATTTCTGCTAGTGATGTATTATTTACAAAATAAGTGCACCCTTCTTTCTTTCATTGGTTCCACTCAAAAGTCACCCCATACTTAGCCCCTTCTTATTTCTTTTAGTGCTCATTTTACAATTAAAGTGCTTTAAGAGGTAAAAGGATCAAAACAATGTCAATTAAGAACAAAAAAGGGCATAGACTTGTAATGTGGGTGCCAAATAAAAGTCTATAAGCTACAAAGGGTAACTAGGGATAAATTTTATTTATGGTAAGCAATAAACTCAAAAAGATCAAAGAAAGCCTAAAATCATTTCTCAAACCGAGATTCACCTAAAATTTCGCTTCAACTCACATACCGGGTAAGTTCTAGACACAAGTACAATACATGGACTACACAAAAACCTCACCACACATGGCACATGACTCTCTAAGGATGGTCCCATTGCGACTCTCAAACAATGCAAGTATTCAGGGAGCCACGAGATATTAAGCATTAAGTGCAAAATGAACACAAGTCAAAAAAAAATGAGAAATAGTCGTCAAAAAACATGCTATCCAACTAAGCAAGGCATCATCAACAATTTAAAATTATAAGGAAGATACTACACATGCCCAAGTCTAATATGCTACTATCAAACAAGTGAAGTGCGCCTACGTTCATCATTCTTCCTCCTTTTATTCCCTAAATTCCTAATCTACTTTAAAGGGGTAAAAAAATTACCCGATTCAAACTACATCCCATGAAAAAGAACCGAGGCACAAAGAAAAACCACGGGGAATTATTGCTACAAAAAAAGACATGTTTTTGGATTTTTTTCTACTTGTTAATTTTTAGTACTTTTGATTAGACTTTAATTCCTCAAGAAAACTGTCTAGGAGATCCATCGTCGGAACAAGTCCAAAAACTTTTTACTCTTTTTTTTTTTTGAATTTTTCTGAATTTTGTATAGTTTAAAAAAGATAAAGCTAATAAAGCTACTACTTATTAAAATACTACACAACTCTGAAAATAAAAAAAAATAAGAAATTAATATTTTTACTAACATACCACTACTAATAATTCAAAGACAGTCCCCCGATGCACAAATAAAGCGAAAATAAAAAGGTGGACAAGAAACTCCCTGAAAGGCCAAAGGCCGAAGCATTAGAGCTCACGGGGTACTCAGGCTTCTCCAAGGATGGTCCTTTGTGCGGGCACCCCACACTTAGTTCCAACCATCTGGCTTACTTTTGCACACTTTCTATGGCCTTGCTTCCCATGCTCAAAATTCTACAAAATAAAATAACACGACAAAAATAATACAAAAAAGAAAAAAAAATTAAACTAAAAGAAAGCAGTAAAGATGGGTTGCCTCCCAACAAGCGCCTAATTTAATGTCGCGGCAAGACGTGAACCACTTTTTCCTCCACCTCAAACTTATAAATTGTATCCCTAACATGGCATCCAGTCTGTGGCTATGCTCAAGTGGTGGGGCTATAAAGATAACCAGACCAAGCAATAAAATTTTCACTTTGTACTTCTCTACCTTTAAATGAGGAACGTAATTTTTGCTTTTTGACACCATAATTAAAGAAGGTAGGCACTCTCATCCTCACTCTTGGACTCCTCCATAGGATTAGATGGCTCGATTACTATCTTACTATCTAAATACAATATGAAAAAATGATTGGGATGAGGTCTAATGCGCCCTAAATCATGAATTTTACTACTGTTTACATCCCCATTTATTCACTCACTCAAGTCTCCCAAAGTAATGTTATCCATTATCTCATATGACTCTAGAGCACTCTTCACAACATTGGCATCCTCAGGAAAAACATGGTCCAATGTTTGGTATTCTCGTTTTAGTTCCTCAATTTGGTCTAGAAGATTTTTTTCAGCTTCGCTCACTCATTATTAAATTTTTTGGCGTTACACGCAACAACCTTTGCACTCAAATCTGTATCCAAGTTATGCACAGCCAAGCCAAAAGTGTCAATTTCATGTGCAAGATCAACTCTCTCCTTAGACCAATCATTCACCAACGTTGTTAAAAGACAACGTCGTTTCGTATATTTGCTTAATCGAGAATATCCATCCCAATACCAACCCTTACTCCCATATTCAAATTCAGACCTCCCGGAGTTCAGGGCATGACAAAACCAAAAATATGGGCCATAAAAAGTCTTCCGTCAACCAAGCATCTTCATCAATAACCTTACCTCCGGATACTCCATCCCCATATGTCATGCTGAGAGAACTAGAAACACACTAAGAGAAAGTTAAATAGTTATAAAATTAAAAATACTTACAAATAGAAAGAAAAAAAAACCTGTAAAGATAAAAGTAAAAGTCTAATCTAGAAAAATAGCTAATTCTAAGTCCTCGACAACGGTGCCAAAAACTTGTTGCGGCCAAACGCACAAGCAAGTATACGCGGTCGTCAAGTAATAAAGTGACTAAAAGTCGGATGTCGAACCCATGAGAACTTGTGATTAACTATTAACTAAATTAGACTATCATAATTTTCTAAACAAGAATTAAACCTAGAAATATTTGATTCTAAATTAATTAAATAAAGAAATATAAATAATAAACTTTGAACAGGGAAAGAACGGATTTTTATGTTATCAATATCATGAAAACCATCTAGGGTTATGGGTTATCTAACAATCATATTGTTTTTTTCAATTGAATTGACTAATTAATTTATTTGGTTTATTGGTTGACAGGGTTAATATTGCTCATACGAATCTGTCGAGTTCTTACTCGCCTATTCAAGCTAACCTAACGCCTATATGTCTATGGAATTAGAACTAACAAGAACGCATTTATAATTCATGTAAATCAACCAAGCAAGGCAATTAGGTATATGTCTATCCTAGTCGCGAATGTATTCCCCGATGCCCAGGTTCAAGAACTTGCTCTACTCAATCCTATATGCAATCTAGAATTCTCACTTTCGAGTTTAATTTTAGATTGGTAGATAGTATTCAATTGGCGATCAGACAATTAAATAATTAAGTGCAGGATTGAATAAATAAACCAATATGAGAAATCAAAAAATCAAAATCATATCCGAATAACAATAGTCATGAAATAAACCACAACCCTAGAACGTGAGTTTTAGCTCCACATAGACATGGTAGCCAAACAACAAATCACACAAAGAAACATAAAAATACTATGTTTGGTGGAATAAAAGATGAAATCCGGCCTCCACGGCGGCTCTGTGCTCTCCATTGGTCAAATGTTCCTCTCAAAAACGTTCTCCCACCTTAAAATAGGTTTAGGTTGGCTTTTATATGAGTTGGGGACGTCCTGGAGTCGAAATAACAGAGTCCCTATCGAAATAAGGCATGCTCACGTTTTGAGCGTTCAGGGCAGCGTGGGGCGCTGGCCCTGGCGCTCAACTTATTAGCATTCTGTTTTGAGCGCCACAGGTAGCGCCCCACGCTGCCTGTGGCAATCAAATGTGCACTTTTGCCTTTTCTTCCCATTTTCGCTTCAATTCGTGCGCTTTCGTCCCAAATCACGTCTGAATGATTCCTACACATAGAAATATCATAAATTAGCACAAATCATTATATTATAGATCCGAAATCTACGAGACATGAGCACAATGTGAGGCAATATATGTAAAAATATGCATACTTTAAGCCAAACATCATTTATATTATGGTTGGTTGTCTATATCACATCTCTTAAAATACGGCTCTTTTTTAATTTCTGTGTGAATACAAAATATTTTGTGCGTCGAGCTGCATTTGGAAAAAAATAAAAGTGGATTTTTGTGGGGATGGTGGGAGAGAAAGAAACCAAAAAAAACAACCAAAGAATCAGGATAAGAGCAGAACTAATGATAAATTCAAGTGGGGTTTAATTTATTTTGGGGACCCTCTCACTGTTTCTCTTGTCGAGATTTTTTATGTTCCTTGGCTAATTCCTTGAAAATAACATTAGCATATCCTTTGACGGATAGGCTAATCTAACAAAACAAAGTTACCTCAGCTCAATTCTCTCTTTTAACACCATTTTGTTTGTCTAAGACATTTTGACTCTAATTTTTCACATACCACACTAAAAGAGCAGTCCAGTGCACTAAGCTTCTGTTATATTCGAGGTTCGGGGAAGGGCCGAACCACAAGGATCTATCGTACGCAACCTTATCTTATATTTCTACAAGAGACTATTTCCACGGCTCGAACCCGCAACCTCCTGGTCACATACCACACTACAGAGGTTAAATAATCACTATTTTTTTTTTAATTGGAAAAGGGTTAAAATTACTCCTACACTATCGAAGATTGTTAAGAGTGCCCCTAGTTATATACTATTTGGTCGAATGAATCCCCGCCGTTATACGTCCGTTCAATTTGCCCCTAATTTTAACGGCAAGCCACGTGTCACTCCCACATTCAGTTAACCCATCCCCCAATATGTGGGGGTGACACGTGGCTTGCTGTTAAAATTAGGGGCAAATTTGAACGGAAGTATAACGGTAGGGATTCAGTCGACCAAATAGTATAACGAAGGTATTTTTAAATAATATTCGATAGTACGTGGGCAATTTTGACCATTTTTCGTTTTTTATAATTGTGGTGTTTGGGCCAACTTACACGCATTTCGACTAATTCCACCGGATACCTGCCACCTTCCGCTAGCAACAAGTACTAGGTAACTCCATTCACCAAAGTTTGGACAGATAAAAAGAAATTACCTAGTATTTTTGTCTCGGCTGGAATTTGAACTAAAATATTCACTACATTGTCATGTCAACTTTATGGATTATGCTGTATTCATGTGATACTTATTTGCTTTAGCTCAATTAAAATTTAATACAAAAGGTTCTATATATTGGTCCCAAATTTGTCGTAAAGGAGATGAAAGACTTATGAAAAGAGGTCATCCATACGTATAAAGAAAGCATAGTATCTAAACAAAATTAATTAAAATCCACTATCCAACATCTCTATCTCCAGTGAATGCTCATTTCAAGCTTTCATTGCTATCTTTCTGTGTCTTTTTTCTCACTTCATAATCAACAACAAATATATTATATAAAAATCTTGTATCAACCGCTACTCTTATTACTCAATTCTTGATTTCTTGTCCATATGTGTTATTTGAATGCTATGTATTTTAGGCCCTAAAGGACAACAAGTGAACCACACCACACCACTATATGGCAACTACTACTACACATGTCAAATTCCAAACCCAACACATTAAACCCAAACGTCGTCGTTGCCGTGAGACCACCATTACTTCTTCCTCCTCTTCTGATTCTTCGCCTACCACCTGTTCGACACAATGTCTGAACGAAACTCGTAAGCTTGATACACCTACTATTGTTTCTCCTGAAAACTCATGGTGTTGTCCTGCTTCTAAATCTACTGTCACACCCCCTCCACCCTCGCCGCCGTCATCCATCTCCGCTTCCTCCTCGCCTTCAAATCTCAAGATCTCATATTCGCCAACTACATTTCCTAAAGTTATGGAATCTCTCGGCAGTACAGCAACAGCCACCTTTTACGGTAGTGGAGGAGGTACTCCTATCCCAAACAACAACACCCACGAAGCATTTCCGTCATCTTTCAGCAAATTCAACTCTGCACTCACAGCTGGGCTTTTAAACCCTATGTCACCGCCACCTTCTATGGACAACAAGACTCGTTCAAGCCCGACCCTTTTCGAAATGATGGCAAATGAACCCGAATGTATTCCAAGATCAACAATCAACAATGCACCCATTTCGAATGGGGGCTTAAATCAGAAGCTTTCTACTTCCCTTATGCCACAAGACAAACAGGCCTTAATGCAACAGCGACTTTTGGATCTTTTATCCTGTAGGAGCCCGGGGAATCAGTTTAATGATTCGGGTTCGAGTGATGTGAAGTTAACACTGAGTTCTAAGGATGGTTTCAGTGTTGCTATGAATGTTCATAGGCAGATCTTGGTGGCTCATAGTAGGTTTTTTGCTGTAAAGTTGTCTGAGAAATGGGTAAAGCAACAGAGAAATTCGGGTCCTTACATTGTTGAGATTGCAGATTGTGATGATATTGAAGTGTATATTGAGACCTTGAGATTAATGTATTGCAAGGATTTGAGGAAAAAGCTCATGAAAGAAGATGTTCCCAAAGTCCTTGGAATCTTAAAGGTAATGCTTGTGCATCTATACTTACTTTATTAGTTGTATAATTACCTAGTAATGGAAATCTTCTGATAAAATATTCGCATTGAAAAAAAATGATGACTGAATCAGTCAGTGGTTAATGAAGTGGGAAAAGAACCGTAAGGGTTCGAGTTCATGGGTAGAGTTTCCCGGTACCTGTGTTGGTGGGAGATAGCCGGTACCCGGAATAATTGAGGTGGGCGCAAGCTGGTTCGGACATCATTGGTAAAAACAAAATTACTTGGTCAAATGAATGGTACAGAGGATTCATATAACTGACCCCAACTGATTTATGACTTAGACACGGTTGATTATTGTTAAATCACTTAGCTAGATAGACTGTGACCTCTGTAGTCAATATTAAGTATATGCTTGGTCGATTTTGAACTGTGAGTAGAAGTTAGGCATCAAAATTGTTGTCTTCGTTCATTAGCCATGCATATTGTTTGTGTCGAATAGTCATTGAATTGTATTGCTTGCAAATTTATTTTAATGTGCTTTGTAAGAGATAGTTGATTTTCCATGCCACTTTATTTTAGGATAGTGAATTGTTTTTGAGATAAAGTCTAGTCTTTATGCACAGACACACACATATGTGGGTAATTAGAAATTTGCACGGCATTTCGGCCCTGGCTAATTAAATTGTGTTATAGGTTTCAGCGGCAATTGGGTTTGATGCGGGGGTGTTGTCGTGCCTGGAGTACTTGGAGGCTGCTCCTTGGGCTGAGGATGAAGAAGAAAAGGTAGCTTCACTACTGTCTGAGCTTCGTCTTGAAGGGGTAGGTGCTGGGGAAGTTTTAAGGAGGGTATCTCTTGATGTTACATCAGGGACAGAGAGTGCAAATGGGAATGAGGAAGTACTTCTCAAGTTATTGCATGTGGTTCTTGAAGGGAAGGATGAGAAGGCGAGGCGAGAGATGAAAGGCTTAGTATCCAAAATGTTGCATGAGAATTCATCTCATAACGACTTGAGAAAGGAGTCACTGTATTCAGCTTGCAATGCATGTCTGCAATTGCTTCGCCACCAGTTTTTACGGGCAGCAGACGCAGACATGGCGGATGTGGGTCAGATTGCACGACAGGCTGATAATCTGCATTGGATTTTGGATATCTTGATTGATAGACAGATAGCTGAAGATTTTTTGAGGACTTGGGCTTCTCAGTCTGAATTATCTGCGGCACATCCTAAGGTGCCTGCACTTCATAGGTATGAGGTTAGTAGGGTCACGGCTAGACTGTTTGTTGGAATTGGTAAAGGGCAATTACTCGCTTCCAAGGATGCTAGGTGCTCTCTTTTGCAGACATGGTTAGTGCCATTCTATGAGGATTTTGGATGGATGAGGAGGGCATCAAGAGGTCTTGACCGGCATTTAATTGAAGATGGTCTCAGTAATACTATTCTGACCCTACCAATGGCATTGCAGCAAGAAATTTTAACGTCTTGGTTTGATCGGTTTTTAAACTCCGGTGATGACTGCCCGAATATCCAGAGAGGATTTGAGATTTGGTGGAGAAGGGCTTTCTGGAGGCGAAATGGCGAGCCTGAACGGCCTCGTCAAATGCGTGTCATGACTGCAACAATTGAGAACTCTTGAGACTTAACCAGTGAAGAGAAGAAGGGCCACGTCCTCTCTATGGTTGTCTTGTTCCAACTCTTGCTATTCTGTAGCCCTCATCTTATACCAATTCTTTTTTTCCTTCTTCCTTTGAAGCAAGTAGCACATTTTGATACTGCAGAGTCAAACTTATGGAGATGATCATGATCCCAGGTTTAATCTGGGAGAAAGCAGGCACTTTTTTTCTGTTTAGGTGTCATGTGATATGAATATAGTTTCTTTCTAATCCCATGTAGAGCTCTCTCGTCTGTGACTAAATTTCCTGAATTAGTGGTTTTAAGTTCACAAAGAGTCATCCCACTTAAAAGTTGTGCAATATCCTGAATGCTAAATTCTGTTACTGGGATGATTCATATATTCAGTATATCAAGACATGGATAACTAATTTGAGCAAGCTAACGAAGTTGAGGTAATTTGGGAGATAATGGTGATTGTCACTGCTTATGAGGCGACATTGATACTGGTTTTGTGGTGGCAATGCCAAGGGTGCAGCAAGATGGTGAATTGCTTATTGTCTTAGATTTTCATGTATCTTGAGATCATCTGCTGGCAAAGTGTGGAAGCAAGACTGATAGTCATCGCATTTCTGGTTGCTAATGAAATTCATTACATCTATGCACCTTGTGAGCCAGTCTCTGCTTAGGACTAGATGTACTGTTTTTCCCTCGCGTGAATACTGTAGCACGATATTCCCTAGTGTGAATTCTGAAGTTCTTCAATGTTCTTTCCATTGTTTCTCATTCCTTGTTGACCAAATTTTCTGAAGTTTACCTTGTTGCATGATGTTTAACTTTCCAATTACTAATTTTGTTTTGCATGAATAATGAGTTTAATTCTATGATGCTGTTCTTCTATGTACTATCTGAGACTGTTGACTTATGTTCTTCTGTTTATTGATTAGGTTGGCACCTTTAGTTAAAGATAGTCATGTCTTCTTTTGTTTGACTGACTATATGCTGGTATCCAATTTTCCTGAACTTTTGGAGATTCCTTGTCCTAGGATTGTAGAACATCTAGCTTTAGCTGTTTTATTTGAAAAAGAAAAGAGAGTTAGTTATTATTCTTATCTTTTGATTCCACTATTTCCACTTGTGCTTGAAATTCTGAATGTATAATAGGTTGTGTTAACTACTGGTGATAAAGTAGCTATCAACATACAGTTTAATATACAACAGTATTGTTAAACCATCAAAGTCAATTACAGGTAACTTTTTACAGAAACATGGACTTGATAGCCTGCAAAATATGGTAAATGACAGATTACAGCAGGTTAAAACTACAATGATAGTATGAAATTCTTTTGTACTGATGTACATAAGGCAAACTCTTCTGCTCAAAACATGGTAAATGATAGATTACAGTAAGGTAAAATTACACTGGTAGTGTGAAATTCTTTTGTACTGTCTGTGTATATAAGTCAAACTCTTCTCTTAACGCTGATGCATTTTCACCAAGTATGGTTGTGGTTTCCAACAGGTCTTAGCTTCAACATCTACTTTCAAGAGTTTTTCCTATTTTCTTACCTTCTTAATAATCTCACAACTCAAAATTCTTGGCTTCGTCATCATCAAAGTGAGTAAAGTAAGATGGTCCAGTAATCAAGCAATCATAATTCAGTTCACCTGGTTTTGCTATCTTTTGCCTTCATAAGAAAAACAATAAAAATAGATAAATAAGAAACCCAGGTAATTTCAACCACAAAAGATGAGCAGTGTGTTACCATTCTTGGTCAGTTAGCATCTCATCAGTCATACCAAATTTCTGCAACTCCTCCCTTGTATGGTGCACTGACAAGCAGTACCTGCAGATTTTCACAAGTCAAAAGTAGTTCAATTTTCCTAGTTTTGCTGTAGCTGGACTTCATCATAAAACTAGAGAGAGCACCACCAAGCGTTGTGGTAGAATCGTAAGTACTCCTTCAACCTTAGCCAAGGGTCGCACGTTCGAGTCTTGGTTCCGAAGTTGCTTTATTAGAGAGCACTTTACGCCCCCCCCCCCCCCCCCCCCCCACACCAATGTGGACTTACTTGCACGGATTTGGATTTAGTCGATTCCCAATGTGGGTATCGGACACCAGGTGGAAACCAACAACAACAACAACATACCCAGTATATTCCTGCAAGTGGGGTCTGGGGATGGTAGTATGTACGCAGTCCTTACCCTTACCTTGTGAAGGTAGAGAGGTTGTTTCTAAAAGATCCTTGGCTCAATACAACAGAACCACAGCAAGTTACGACAGAGAACTACGGCAAACGAAATAGTAACAACAACCAGAAAAATAAAACGAAGATATGTTTGTTTACCTTCCACCATAGCCTCTTTCCATGACAATCATGCCTCCATTACTCATATTATGAAGTCCTTCAAATTGCTCAACTGTCCATTTATACCATCTCATCAAGAAAACTCTTAGAGTAAGTCCATGAGAAACTATAACCAAATTCATATTTGGACTCTGCTGACCAGGTGGTTGAAATCTTCCTATGTCAATATCACTTCTAAGAGTTTCTCTGAACCCTGCAACTCCCTTTTTCAAAACAATCTCATCACCAAACAAAATGCTCAAAAAACTCAATGAATCTTGAAAAAAACAGACTTACCTGTGATTCTGTCATACACATCTGCTGCTGATTCTCCATTAGGAAATCTATAAAAGAAACGACCATAACGAGCTCGCACAGCTTTCTCTATCTTCATTTGTTCTTTGTCCTGGAAATTTCCTAGATAAACACAATTCATAAGATGCTACTACTACCTCCGATCCAAAATAAGCCCAACCAATTTAGTCATGAGTGTCGCTTTAGGAAGTAACAAAGGGAATTAATTATGACTTTCTCAAATCTATCCTTGCTGCAATAAATGATCTAAAAAGTTCGAGGAAAGATAACGGATAATTTGAGGAGATATAAACTGTTATTCATTCAAATAATCTTTTATAATTAATGCTATTAAATTGTTTTTGTATGCGCGCCAAAACATAAACTGACACTTATTTTGGACTAAAGGGAGTAAATACTAGGAAAGCCAAGCAATGTTAAGAAAACAACTCTCAAAGCTAGTTCATGATTATATAAAAAGACAATAGCGCATTTCCTCAACGAATCCATCGAACACTTAAGGATGGACATACGGAGCGTGAACAACGTGGCATGAGAGTTCAACAACAACAACAACAGCAACAAACCCAGTATAATTTCACAAGTGGGGTCCGGGGAGGATAGTGTGTACGTAGACCTTACCCCTACCTTGTGAAGGTAGAGAGTTTGTTTTCGATAGACCCTCGGCTCAGAGTTCAACATTGCATAAACCAAGAAATGGTGAACCTAGCTCTGATACATGTCAAAAATTAAACTTTGCACCTAACTACTCGACTCTAAAAGTTAGCTCATGAGTTGCAGATTACCTAACAAACAATAGTACGTAATTCCATTTCCTAGACCAATATGGAACATTTAGCAAGTAAAACCTGGTCAAAAGAATTTATAAACAAAACTTGTTCATACCAAAATCTTGCTCTCTTAGTCGAGGCTCTTCTCTAACACCAGCAATTCTTGAACGTTCAAATGACTTAGCCAAATTACGCAAAGTTTCGATACCTCTTTTATAAGGTGACACATAAAAATAAACCTTCCAATCATCTCCATCATTTTTCTCAATTATTTCCCTCATTTTTCTTCCACATTCCTCTGCTTCTTCTACTCCTTTTTCTGTCAATCCAACTTTAGGATCAGCTACTCTTGTATATACACTTTCATCTACATTTCCTTCACTTTGTCCATGTCGTACCAGAATAATTCTTTTTGGCCTAGGTGGTTTTACAATGCCTGGATATGATAATACTAGGTTCTTTTCTGGGAAACTGCTAACCCAACCATTGACTTCAGCTGATTTATGTTGCACTTCAGAATATTCATTATCACAACATCGGATTGTACTAGAATTTGGGTAAAGTTTTTGATGATTTAGTCCAAAAGAAGTTGGATAAATTTTGGAGAAAAGATTACTCATTTTGCTAAAATGTAATTTAGCACATAAACATGGTATCTAAGATTTTTTTGGTCAATTTGATGCAAATGTGGCTACATAGTGTAATGAAGAGAAGTGAGAGTTTAGTGTGCTTTGTTTCTATTGTTTGTGTTGTGTTATGTGAAACTAAAAGAAGAGCCAAGCAATTTTTGCCTTATCTAACATGATGCAAGTGTCTGCACCAAGATGGACAATTGTGCGGTGGAGGATGGACTTGTGACATTGACAAGCATTAGAAAAATGTTTCCCTCTGTGAACCTGTTTGACTGGGCATGGAGTTTAAGAAAAAATGAATACTTTTGGAATTTGTAATCCTAAACAAGTCAAAAAGGGACCCAGAGTATTTGTGTGGTTATAAAAGCTTCTTATTAAAGGTAGAATAAGTTAAATTATTATCAAATTTAGAAAGGGTTATTCTTTTTGAAACGGACCAAAAAAAAAATAGGTTCACATAAATTGAAAAAGAGGAAGTACCAGTAGTAAAAGGTTTTTGGCATGTAGTACAATGTCACATAAGGTTAGTTGTTGATTAGAGGAGAGACGAGCTGCCACTTTTTCGTATTCTTTGTGAACTTTTTTTTTTTCTTCTCCCGTTTGTAGAATGGTAGTGTCGGAGTAAGGATGCACGCACCTCGATTAATTTGGTAGATATTGCGGTATTATTTTTCATCAGTAAAAATATCGGATAATTCTTTTCAATAGCGATTATAATTTCGACCTGAATAATGTTATTACTTACACTTACAACCATTATTCTCCATGCAATGTGCAATTAGAGTGGGATTAATGGGCCTTTGGACATAAAAATTATATTTTTTGAAAAAAAGTAGTATCTGGAGTCTTAGGGGTATTCATGGTTCGGTTTGGGTCGGTTTTTCCCTAAAAAGAAACCAAGCCAAGTAAGTCGGTTTTTCAAATATTAGAACCAAATCAAACCAATTAAGTCGGTGTTTTATCGATTCGGCTTTTGTCGGGTTTTTCGGTTATTTATCGATTTTTTTCTTAAATATGATACATATACTACCAAACGCATATTACGGCGATTACATTTTTAACGTAACACTATCAAATCAATGGGTCTTTGAGAAATCTATCATCTACCAAGATATATTGATGATATTTTAATCAAATAGTGATGAATAATTTAAGTACTCAATTAAAAATCGGTTATTTTTAACATGAAATAAATTCTTGTACTTAGCAAAAGAAAACTACTAAGCAAACTAGAATGTAAAGGTAAAGAATTAGATGATTATAATAGCAAAGAATTAGACTAAAAATATAAATGACTAATATGTACCATAAAATTTTAGAAACTTTATATAAATATATATATATATATATATATATATATATATATAGGTGTAATAATAAATTTAAATAGCTACTTTTATAGTCGGTTTGGTTCGATTTTTTTTTGATTCAACCAAAACCAAACCAATTTTGATCGGTTTTTTAAATTCAAAACCAAAACCAAACCAAACCTAAAAAGTATCGGTTTTTTTTGTCGGTTTGGTTCGGTTTTTCGGGTTTTTATGAACACACCTATCTGGAGTTAAGTTGAAAAATAGTATTTGGAATTTGAAACTATGTTTGGATATGCATTTCACTTTTTTTGAAAAATGTTGCAGTTTTGTGAGCAAGGAGAAAAGTTTTTTTTGAATATTTTGAATTTCCGTTTTGAAAAACTCATCTAAAGCAATCTCAAAAAACTTACAAAATTTCATGGACAAACACATTTTTTTTTAAAAAAAAACAAGAAAAAAAAATATTTATGGACAAACGGGTCCTTAAAGTTGTATTAAACTCATTACTTTCTGCTCGAAATTAGTATATCATTACTCATTCTTAACTCCGCACTAGATGGACTGTTCTTATTGGGTAATTTGCAAGAATGGACTTGGAAGTGGGTGCTCTTGATTTTTTTTACCCTGCTTGTCACATGAGGAGAACTTCAAATTTAACAAGTGTTGTCCCTCGCTTGCCCCTTCATTTAGATCTGATTGTAAATTATGTTTCAAGAAAGATCCGATGTGGTTTTATATGGATTCCGCCAGAAGATAGAGTCAAAATTGAAGTAAGCCCTTATGTTTCAACCAAAGGGCCTATAATTTATCGACTCCACAATAAAGATTTGAAGAATTAGTTTTTAACTTCACCGTTCCTTTCGTGGGAATACAATTCAAGATTACACAGTTCAAGAAACTTATTTTCTTTTAAGAAATAGATTCAGATTTAAAGTAAGGAATGAGAAACATGAAATAAGAGCTTATGTTTGTAAAATTTGTGAAAATGTCGACTAATCTGTTGGAGTGGATGTTATTACACTGTATTTGTAAAATAAATTCTGGAAATATAAATGAATATAAACAGTAATGAATATAAACAGAAATGACATAAACCAATTCGAGCCCACTGAATTCACAGTGTTTCCTTAAGGAATTTAATCCCCTCCTAGTACCCAAGGTTATGGATTATTTCCTCCCAGGATAGAACGAATTACACACTGGTGTAGTGGTACTTCAAACCCCAGTGTTTCAGCGAACACAAAGTTCGGTAGCAAATCACACTTACTTTTTTGCTTTGTTTTGATGCTAAAAGTATGCAGAAGAAGGAGAGGAAACTCAGAAAATTGTAGTTAAAATTCTGAGCAGAATAGTGTTGTATTTATAGCCAAAGTTGGGTCTCTTCAGAATGGCTATTTATGCAAAACGCCCACAACATAAATGCCATTACATAAATGGCCATTTACTCAATAATAAAGAGGGAAAATAAAGAGGGAAAATTGAAGAGGGTAGTTACTTTTCTGTTACCAAAACAGAAAAACGGATTGGATTTAATATTAATATTTAATATTAATATTTTGTTATTAAAACAAATATTTAATAACATTTCTGTTAATATTTTACTATTAACAAATAAATTTGGTCCAAAAAGTTAATCAATCAATCGATCATTTGACCAAATCCGAATCCGAAGCCGAAGCCGAAGCCGAAGCCGTAGCCGTAGCCGAAGCCGAGCCGAGCGAGCAACGACGACGACGGCGCGAGGCTTGCCTTCTTCTCAACTCTTTAAGAGCTAGAAGAAGAGAAATTGCTTATATACCCATAAAAAACCTCTTCCTCTTCCAATATGGGACAATGCCCATTTGCCAAGGGAGGGGGAACTTAAAATTTCACTCAAAAATTTCATTTCCCTCCATTTCCCATTCACCCTCTTTTAAGTATTTAATATATTAATTAAATACCTTAAAAATCCAACAGTTTTTTTCGGTTTGACTCGTATTATCGATTTGGTGCGATTTATCGATTTGCTTTGTACAGCCTAACTATGAAAATAAAGTCAGAATTTTTTTGTGTTGTTTCCGTGAAATTAAAGTATCTAATCCCAAACAATAAAATCAAAGAAGAAAGGGAAGTCGGTTAATTTGACCATACTTTGACCCCTTTATAACATAATTGCTTGACCAAATTCTTTCATTTCTTCTTACGCGCGTTTCTTTCTTTCAAATTCAAGAAGTTAGAAGAAGTCTATCAAAAACTCTCTCAAACCAAGAACTCAAATATTTTAAAACTCCTCCAAAAAAACTTCAAGAATTCCAACCAATGGATCATGAAAGAAACCTTAACAACTCATTCAATAGCATGTATGCTTCAATGATGATGAAAGATTCTACATTTTGTTGATTTTTGTATCATGATTTCTGATAATGTACGAGAAGAATTTGAGAAAAATTATGATTAATGTAAGAAAATATACATATTATATTGTTCACTCCAATTTGAATAAAGTAGACTTTAAAGTCATATTCCTTTTTTAATATTATGTTCTCTTTTCCTGGTTTGCTTCCCCTTTTAGCTAATTTTGTAGAGTAACCGAGAATTAGGATGCTCGAAAATTTATTCACATGCCCATTTATCACCCCATTCATAGCCGATCGCCCTGTCAATCTATTTACTCATTTTTCCATCTATGGGTGTCACTAAGTAAAGCAACCTGCTAGCGATGTGCTCGTTATCTTTTCTCTATGGATAGAAAATATTCATATGTGGAACATTCTTACATTCTTGTTTAAGATATCAAGTTACTACTTTGGAGTTTGGCCACTAAAACTACATATTAACTAGGCTTAAGCTTAAGCAAAGTGTAGCATTAGTTCCGCTCTATGGTTAAATTTCATGTAAAAAATATTTTATGTTAATTGTACGAAACAAATATCAGTTTCGCTCTAACATAAAATATTGAATTTTGTCCTTATGGATGCATATCTTTGGATGTATGAATACAAAATTAGGGACTGTGTACATGGGGGGTGGCATAGGTGGGAGTGTTGTTTCTATGCACACCTCGGGGAGACAACTCGTCGCAGTGATCCTGCGACACATTCGGGGGGGAGATATGTCCTTTCTTTGCATGCACCAACTCATGCCCAGATGGCAACGGGTGCAGGTTTGCTCACGGTATATACGAGCATCACCTGCACCCAGACTTATTTCGCACTACGAGGGGTACTCGTGAGGTTTGCACGATGATGCCTTGCTTTTATGCGCATTCTGAGGATCAATTGAGAGTTGTTACTCGATGACGCTTGTCCTCCCAGGTAATCCTAGTAGCATAAATTAATCCACTTTCCACTTTCCTCATTACTTAACTTTTGTTTATTTTAATTTTCTGATCAGGCTCTCTCTTATTATCCACTGAGGAATAACCCTCCAGCTTCTAGTAGTTCCGACCCACTGGCAGTTTCTAACCCACTGATGAACAATCCTCCAATGCCTCAAGTTCCTAGTGATGCAGATTTCTCCGACCCACTGGCAGTTTCTAACCAACTGATGAACAATCCTCCAATCCCACAAGTTCCTAGCGATGCATTAGTAATATTTATTTATATTAATAAGATTCAATTCAAGTTAATAAGTTGTTAGCTACGTGTGCAATATATTATATTTAGATATTATTGTAAAAAGTTTTGTTTACTAATATAAAGATTTGATTAATTTAATTTAAAATTCTAGAATATTTCTAGAGTTAAAACTTGAAAATTTAAAATAAAATTGAAATATTGGAAAGAGGATTTTAGTAATTTCTTGATGTCACAATACAAGAAAATTGGCAAAATCATGAGGCATGTTGCCACGACCTAAATTTGGATCATGACAAGTCTCAATAATAACGAAAGAATACTCATGACACTAAAAGAATGACTATAGAGCGACTCTAAGAGTTCAAAGGGAATACCATAACAATTAATTAAACTCCTCTCCCACGCGAACAAATACGGGGCTCACTAAGAACTATCAGCAGGTGCACTTTAATTAAAAATCGTCACATGCGTCAACTACTGTCTCTGTTAAAAAAATAGCGGGGAGTGAGTCGCTAGCTCAGTGAGTAATAACACTTAACCACAACCATTTTTAATTGGGGACAGTCAGAAAACATGCTTGTATAATAATAATCAGAACTATCATAAAAATAAAGTGCCCTCTCAAAAACAGTAAATGTAATGTCTATTCATGTGCTTCCTTTAAAGGAAATCAATTTAACAAATCGGTAATAAACTCGGTAAATACTGTCTCATAACAAATCTTTATGTTTGGGAGGTTTCCAAGAAACGACCATGTAATTTGTATCAATGTGTGGACCCTTTCGTAAAAGGAGTCAAATATAACTGTAGGTCCATACTCGAGGGAAAAACTATAACTGTATGCTAGTTCTACATTGGCTATAGTTGTAATCGATAATCTGTAAATAAAAGGTGCATCAGGTCTAACGAACTCGCGGTTAGCTACGGGGTCCTTCAAAGTCTCCTCCCATTTATTTTTCTTTGTAAACAGTGAATATTCACATGAAAGCATTTTCAAAAAGCACAGGGTATTTCAATTCTTATCAAATCATGTAATCCAATTTCGGTAATGGTAATCATATCTCAAGTAACAGTAAAATATGTCTAGTAATAGTGAGAACATTTAAATAAGTGTCAACATCCCAAGTAAACTACTCAGTAGCATATCAAGTAAAGGACTTGTCCCACATGCAATTTCAAACATTCGGTAACACATTTTATTTGTAAAATAATGTATAAATCATGCAGGTTATGAAAACACAAATTGCACCAAGATTACTACTCACAGTACTCGTGTGAAATGCCAAACTCGTCACCTCAAGCGATCCGCATGACTTTCTTCAATCAGTCTGTAACCACATCAACATCAATCTCGTGTTAATTGCTTCATTAAGTCTAAATTCATCGCCAATTTAGAATACCCAATCCTCCGAGTTTTATATTTTATCATCAATTCACCGAATTATATTTACCCATGCTATGAGTAATTTAAATTAGTTCAAAATCTTTTAAATAAAATGTATTTATATAGTTTATTCGCTGTACTATTCAATTTCCTTAATAATGCGTATACGTTAAATTAAATAACATTGTTGTCAATTAAGTTGTTGTCCAAGTAGTTGTTCCAGCAACTACTCTTTTTTGTTTCTTTAAGTTTGACTAATCGGGAGAGCTTTGTAGGAGTAAGATACAGCTGCACGTTTTTTTATAGGCTTCCGTCAATTTTTTGACAGATCTTAACACAAGTATGTAACATGTTAACATTTTCATAATTGAAGGACGTTTTATTTTAGCATTGATACTTTAAGGATGTAGATTATTTTTGAAATACAGTTTAGAGATAATGTTGGCCAAAATCTTATATATATAAGTGGACAATAAGAAAGTGAGGTGACACCTCTCTTAGGCCAAGAAACATATTTATCTTTTTTCTCCTTTTTGGGGGATTTTTCATCATTCTTTCAATTTATTTTATAATAAAAATTAAAAAAGTTATTTTCATAACTCACAAGTATTTATCTACATAACTTATACTTTTAATAGTCTCAATAACTCCAATCCCTTTCATATTGATAACCTCCAAATGTTTAATGTGTAATTTTATGATAATTTATCTCTTTTTTTTTAATATACCCTTTCATTTCTCTCATTTAATCTAGAGTAAATGAGTAATAAAGAACCCATGTAGTAGTTTTCTAGAACAAAGCTCAGGCAGCTTTAGCAATTGAATACCATTTCCATTTATCTTTGTTGTCCTTTATTTACTTTAAAATTTAAAATTTCATTTTCATAACTCATATTACCTTAACTTCTACTCTTAATAATATTCATAACTCCCATGCTTTTCATATTCATAACCCCCACATATTTAATTTTAAAAATTAAAATACCTTATGGTATCATCTAAGTTTTTCCTATATAAATTCATAACTTTGTTTCATGAGACTCCTAGCCAAGACTACCCTTTCTATTCTTTACCTGAAATAGTAATATTGTTATATTTACTACAACATTTGATTCATGTTTTAGTTTGGCTTGAGCAAGAATGCTCTTGAATAATGATCGATATTTGCGGGAGGGGGTGTCGACAAGAACTCGAAAAATTATACATTGATTTTGTATTTCTATTTCCTTCTATTTTCTTATGATTAAGGTCTCAAGTTGTATGTTTTCTTCTCTATTTACTTTCTCGTGTTTTCTCTTTCGCTTTATTTTCTATGAACTTTTGTTTGTCGCAAGTTTGTATTTTCATTTGGACTCAAACTAATTACTTATAAGTTAAACTTTGTTGGAAGTATGCTAACTACTAACCAATAACAGCTCATTGTGTAAAAGGGATAAATTTTGAACATTCAAATACGCCCTTCATTGGATATTCCAGCAACACTTCTTATTTCTTTTAGTCAGTAAAAAGTGTTAGGGCTAAAAGTCACAGAGCAGGCTCAGGTTCTTCTTTGCTGAGCCATCGGCATGTTTGTTTCTTGTAAAATAGAAAGTATTTTCTACTTCATTTCTAATTGTGATTTTTATAAAGTAATTAGTAAACTGTCTTTCATTTTATTCGTATAATTGGATCATGTATTATATGTACGACAAAATAAAATAAAGTATTTGGTTTACTTTGTAACATTTGATTCTTTTTGAAGTATTCTGATAATTATCTTTCTTTTTGAAAGTTATGTTTTGATTTTCTTCTTTGAATTACCTATTATTTGTGAGACAAATTTTTTTTTTTTTTTTGCCGATAGGATACAAATAATTGAGCAACTATTCTGAAGTGAAGTACTCTATTCTCCTTGGAATGGAGAATTTGAGAGGGAAACTAATGAATAGAAAAGAAGAGACAAAGATGAAGGCTAAGAAGAGCATAATCAGAAGGAATATAAAAAACAATACGCCGCAATTCCTACATATTTCTTTTGTTTTATTTTCTTTTCGTTATTAGTTTCTTTACTTTTATTTCATATTTCTTTTATTTGAATAGGAGAAATTTTAGCAAAGCCGATGTTTTACTATCTAATGAAGAAATTATCTATTTACATGCCTCTAACATATAATTGTACTTAAAGAGTCTTGTATTAACCTCTCACTTCCTCCTCATTAATTATAATATATGTAAGTGAAATTTTTTCTTAAAAATCCTTTCTCTTTTATTTCCTTTTAAAAAAGAAAACCAGAAAAAAATGCAGTTACCTAAAATCTAATTCTAATTAAAATGTTAAGTATATGATTTATCGGTATGTAGAATTATCTTTTATATCCACGTTAATTTAAAAAAATTATCTCTCTCATCTACTATATATCGTTATTTTTCCTTTTTTTTTTTAAATTTAGTGATATTTTTTATATCCGCGCGAAGCGTAAAAAATTTCACTAGTTACCACATAAAACACAAAGATAAGCAATACGTTCTACTTCAGAATTAATTAGCTCGAATAATAATAATTAGTAAACGTAAGACTTGATGATAGTAATTGATAAGTATAAATAAACATAAGTAGATTCAAGTGGACCCATGGTTAGGCACATTCAAGAATTTAAAACCTCTCCACCAGAAAAGAAAAATACCAAAACGAAATTTTAATTAACTAGAATCAAATTTAACTTCCAAAATGCTTACTCACCTCTGTTATAAACCAGTAGAACATAGTAGGATTTAAGAGACAACAAAGTTTCCATATAGGGTATAATCCCGGTGAACGTGTTAGGTGTTTGACCAGATTTTCTTACCATAATTAGTTTTCCTATCTCATGAAGGAAAGGACAACATATTTACCATAATTGGGTTTTCCTTTTTGTAGAAGAAAATTATGATTCTTCCATATTTGGCTAGCTCCTTTTCTTGTAGGAAAAGGTTTGGAGTTCTATAAATTGAAGCGTCCTTCTCATTCAGCAGCATCCACAATATAGCCATGCATGGTTTGAGAGTCGTGTTTAGGGAGAGAACTTTACGGGACAAGTGTTAGTGTGTCACTTGTGTTTGCCTCTTCGTGAGGTTGTTCTCTCGATATTTTGTAGTCTCTTTTTATATATAGTGGATTGCTCATTTCCGCCGTAGACATAGGTCAATTGACCGAACCACATTAAATGTCTGTATCTCTTTTGGTAGATTTCTCTTTTGTTGTATGATTTATCGTCGTTTAAGGTTTGCTTTACTAACTTCCGCATGACACCTAATTTTTTTGTCCTAACAGAACGGACTTTGATGTCTCAAGCCTAACAACTTTAACTTGTTCATATTTATGTATTTTTGAATTATTAACCGCTAATTTACTTCCATCCTCTCGGAATAACACGTCTCCATCCTTCATAAAGCTCACATGCCTCAACCAAAATCTTTAACAAACTTCAAATCCTAATATTGCTCATTAGATTATGAATCTAATCGTATTCTGCATCATTCAAAATTTTCACATACTTTATGGCTCTTAAAAAGATTTTAGAACCACATAATTTGTTGAAGGAAAAAAAAGAGACGAGCTTAAAAGAGAGTACACTAATGAGGTATAGCTGGTATGAAAAGTGCAAATGAGTTTGTGAATTAAAAGTATGTACGTGTTTTTATGGCCACTTAACTTAATGAAATGACTCAAATATGCCACTGAACTTAATGAAATGATTCACATATGCCACTCGGGAGTGAGGGGGGACTGGGGCTGGTAAGTAATGAAGGATTTATATAATGTCATGGCAAAATTTGACAGTATTAGGGTTTCGTTAGTGGCTAATGGCATACATGGCCCAAAATGAGAACATTGGTGGCGTGTTTATGTCCAACTATTAACGAGTGGCATGGATAGGCCATTTCGTTAAGTCAAATAGCATATTTGAGCATTTTCCCTTTTAAGTTTACGCAACTTTTAAAGGAATAATTGATCTAACTCTGTTTTTATTTTATTTTCTGGTTTTATTATGTTTCAAGATTCTGAAATACCACTCCTACCCCAATTTGCACCTAGAAGGTTTTTTTTTTTTGGGGGGGGGGGGGGGGTGTTTAAAAGTAAAGGGAAATAAGGTTCTTTCAAGTTTCAGCATATGAATATTGACTACTATTTAAAAGATTGACTATAAACACTCATCAAAAAGAGGTCCTTCAACTAGTTACAACCGAAAATGAAACAATTATACAAGGAGTATAATTACTCTTCAAAAGAATACCAGTATCCACCCTTCACAACACAAAGGAAAATTATGCAAGACAGGTATTCAAATTGGTACAAAACCAACTATATGACAAAAACATGTGTGCATGTACTCACATTTGACACACAAACATATACACTAAAAGTGCCTATTCTTCATTAACAAGTATGACTCTAATCAAACATGAAAAAAACAACTAAAGTCACTGTTGAAGAGATCAACAAGCCAATTGATCTCTACATGGTGAAATTTCTTCAAAAATGGGAAGTCGCCTCGATCGAAATGGGGTCCACTCGTTCATCAACTGGTCAAGACCCTCAATAAATGCATCTTCTAAGTTTAATTGGGGAGAAGCGGAAGTGTATCCAAATTGTTCCAATTCTTTCAATAGTTCCTCTGCACGACTCTTTGATTTAGGATCTTCTGAGCCATAGACTTTACCTTGTAAAACGTCTTCAAGAACCGACCTTGCTTCACTATATCGCGCTTGTTTTAGTAGGCACAGACATAGATTGCAGGCTTTATTGGCATCAGGGTCAATTTGCTGAGCTTTGTGATAAACAATTTCAGCAGCTGCATAGTTGGTTTGTTGCATATATGCCCAACCCAAATTACCCTACACAATGATCCATGTAGTACATTTGTCAGAACACTACAGCTATAAGAATGCAATATTAATTAACCAGCAGCTAATATTGTGAAAAAGGATATAATTTGTATACACTGACATAAGCTTTAAGAATGTTTTCACTATAACGTAATTTAATCTGTTGCGACAGGTTACCCGCCAATTTGATGAATAGCCCTTTGTTGTTCAAACTGAATCGAATCATTTTTGTAATTTTCTAAATGTTCCAAAGTCTTTTAAGTTAGAATTAATCAAATTCTTGTTCCTTATTTTACAAGCTACTAATATCACTTTTTATGAACTGTTAGCTATAGTTATCTTTCCGATAACTTGATAGTGTAAAAATTCTTTTACATTATCAGTGTAGAGAAGTTGAACTCTAGTGAAAATCAAGGTATAGTTGAAAATACCAGTATCCGGGATGTCTCTTGCTTGATAGTAACTTGAAACTTCCTTCCATGGGAACGAGCAGTCTTAGTAGGTTTACCATTAAATGCTTCTCCTTGATATATCATTCGTAGCTTCTGCTTCAACAGTTCAATCTGCTCCTCTAATTTTCCACATTTCTGCAACATTCAACAAATCAATTAGTGTACTGACAAAGAGGAAACTCTTAATTGCAAGAAACATACTACCATCAGTTCTTTGAACACTCTGTCTTCAAACTGACTGTTAAGATTTACCAGGAACCGGAAAAGAAAAACAATACTACCTCCCTCTCCAGATATTAATTGTTTTAGCAAACTGAATTTGTACAGATATATTTAAATGTTTTCGTTAATGGGTGCGTAAGAGTGACATATAGAAAAAGCATAATCAGTAAACTAAGATTTTTGAATCATGTTTGTTTGGACGGAAAATTGGAGACTTTAGAAATTTTAACATCTAGTGCGAAGTTTCTCATATATATACTTTCTTGCTTAACAGCAAAAAGATAGAATAATGGACAGGTTGACATATTTGGCTGCTAACTAGATATCCATATTCTCTTTTACCACATTCAAAAGCAACTTCTCCACTGGATTTTAGTAACTTAAGTCAGAAAAACAGCTTCATCTTGCCTTGAGCCGAGGGTCTATTAGAAACAGCCTCTCTACATTATAGATAGAAGTAAGGTCTACATATATACGCATTACCCTCCCCAGACCCCACTTGTAGAATTATACTAGAATTGTTGTTGTTGTAAGTAAGAAAAACAGCAACAAAGAAAAATCATTTTCTACCAGATCATGTAATTGTTTGAAGAAGAAAATATCTTTTTTTTATCACAATGTAACAACTAGCCCTCGAGCCGAGGGTCTAGTGGAAACAACCTTTCTATATTAAGTAAAGTTTGCGTACACACTAGCCTCCTCAGACTCCATTTGTGGGATTACACTGTTGTTGTACAATGTATCAACTAGTACGTATTTAGTACCTTGTATAAATCAATGAGAACATTGTCTAATGATTCTTGTGCTTGTTTGGAGCATCGATCTCTGAACGATTTTATAGCTTCAATAGCCTCTTCAGACCGATCTTGCTGTTTCAAAACCACAGCCATATCTTTCAAGGCACTATCCACTCTATCTCCTGCATTTATTGCCTTCCAAAATAGAACTACAGCAGCCTCTGGATCTTTCTCTACTAGCTGCAAGTAACATCATAATTAAGCTTGTTTCATATATCATCACTTAATTTAGATGAGTTTAAATGTACCAAAAAAGTCTTATTTAGTAATTATTATACAATTTATAAGAAAACAAATTAAAACATATATCAATTAAAGCTTGGTAAGAGTTGGGCGGGTTGGACTATGACCCAAGTTTAGCCATTTTGACCCAGCCCAAGTAACTTTTGGGTGGCTTAATGAATGTCCATTTATTGAATCGACCCATTTTGAACCGCCCAAAATTAGCCCAACCCGTCCATTTGACACCCCTACTTAGAGTTGAGGTATATTGTTATTATTGTATCACATACAAATCCATTTGTAGTGTCACAACAACAAAGCCAGTAAAATCCCACAAGTGGGGTCTGGGGAGGGTAGTTGGTAGACAGACTTTACCCCTATTGTGGAAAGCTAGAGAGTCTATTTCTCATAGACCCTCGACTCAAAAAGAGAAAACCTCGCTGTATTCATGTTTATACTAAACCGGATAATTTAATCTTTAAGATTCACATTTCAATTGGATGCAAGTAAGTTTGGTGTAGGGGAATACAGGTGGGGTCAGCCACCAAGCATGCTCTAATTTGTATTACCCTTTCAAATTTAGAAGAAAAAAAACTTGAAAAAGTTTGAGAACATACTCAAATTAATGCAAATTGTGAAAGATGCGGACTTTAAAATGTCATACATAATTACCACTGTAGTAATTACATTTTTAATTCTGATAATATCCTCAAGAATAAATATAGAAGACTAACAATTTATTATGAAAAATAAATTACCTGTGCGTATTTGGCTCTAACATAGGGACTATCACCAGGAGGAAGCTTATGAATTACATGATAAAACTCTTGCTTCATCTCTCCTTTCTTTGTGCATAATCCATTGTTGTAATTCTTCATCATCTTAATTAATTAATTAATTAATAATAATAATAATAATAATTCCCTCTACTACTATCAAATTTATGGAACAACTAATGTATATCAAAATATAAAAGGAATAATTAATAAAGAAGAGGAGAAGATCTATTAAAGAAAAAGCTGAGGTTTTTTTCAGCAATGGAGGGAAGAGTTAGAGAGGAAAGAGAGAAAAATAAGATGCTTTAAAATATTGGATCAGAGGGGTGAAAATGAACTTAGACGGAAAGCAGTCTGAGTTCATTTGTTTGTTGGCTTTTCCGACAATTTGTTCGCCACGTATGTAATCTGGACACGTGTCAGTTTCGATTTCCATTTTGTGCCTGCTTTCTGCTTTGGGAGAGACTTTTTCTGTTTTCGTCTTTTCAGGTTTTCGGTTTTAGATTTCTAAATTGCAAATTACGCAAAACAGTTTACTGTGATTTTTTTTAATAAATGGAATTGATCTATACTAGATATTTGTTGGATTCAACGCCTTCGTTTTTAATCTATTAATAATCACTAAACCTATTTTTTATTGGTCATATGTTGAATTAGATGAGTGGCAAATATCATTGAATTCGTAGGGTTTGATTTATTTATCTGGATTTATTCTGATTATCTTTAGTCTAAAATTGTGCTACATCTATTTTCAAAGATAAAGTTGAGAGTCGTCTGGTACATTAGAGACTGCCTAAAAATTATGTGATTTTTATCCATCTGACGATACTGTATTTTGGTTTTGTTATTATCTTGTTTTTTTTAGTATTTTTCTTTTTTTGAGTTCTTTTATTACTGCATATCGTTTTTCAACACTGTTGTGATTATGTATACTTGCTTTGAGCCGAGTGTCTATCTAAAATAATATTTCTATATGCACAAAGTACGGGTAAGACTACATAATTTACCCTCCTTGAACCCCACTTGTGGGGTTGCACCGGATTTGTTGTTGTTGTTGCTGGTTAATAGTCATGAAAACAAGAATTCGATTTTCATTTTCTTATTTCATTTACCTGTTTCTCTAGTTTTTCCCCTTTTATTTTACCTTTACTTAATTAATTTTTCAATGCCGATAATACTATTTATTCTTTTTTATTTTGGGGGGAAAAGAACAAAGAGAACGTCACTACACAGAGATTGGCAAAAGGGAGAATTATACTGGTTTTAGCTAGACAGTGGTTGAGATTCTTTCTTACCTCAAAAAGGTGAAAAATGTACAGTCCTTTACAAAAGTTATGACTCGAATTTGAGTTCTGTCCATTGTTTAGTATTTCTTGGGAAACCGCACGAATACATTTTGACTGCTCTATTTTATTTCTTTTCTTTTCAAGATGAAACCAAAGAAAATTTATACACTCTCCATTCACTTTTATTTGTTTATTATATTAAAAGTATATTTTCTCTCTTACTAGTCCACTTTAGCAAATTAAGAAAAAGATAATTTTTTTCTTGTTTTACCCTTATCATTTTTCTTTTGAGAACAAGGATCTTATATATATATATATATATATATATATATATATATATATATCACTTTATATTCGTTCCAGAAATCAAGGGNATATATCACTTTATAGTAGAGTTCATACAACGATAACTGTCCGAGGGGGCATTTTCTACTTGGCTATTACATAACATGTCTCGAAGAACATTTTTGTTACCCAAATAAGCCAGTCTTGAACAAACATCTTTCCTAACTTTTTTAATAAGATAAGTAGAGCCTTCACAGTCCGAGCTTCAAGCATTACTTGCAAAATGAAGGGGGAGGGGGGGGGGGTTGGTAGAGAATAGTAAAATCCCTGCCTTTGTTATCGCCACACAGTGCTCTCCTAGCCATCATGTGTGCCAACTTGTTGGCTTCCCTGAAAATGTGGTGGATTTCCTGAACCTTCACCTGGATCATTGACGACCTGCACTCAAGGATAATGCTATTAAAAGTAGTCACTCCATTGTCCAAACAGGTAATCACATCAGTAGAGTCCGTTTCCACTTCTAAATTGGTAAGCCTTGTTCTTTGGCTATGTGAAGGCCTGTTTTCAAAGCCAACAACTCAGCCTGGAGGGGGGATACGCCAAAGGCTCCATAGAAGCCAAGTATCCAGTGACCCCTACTATCTCTAAAAATACCACCAAAGCCACATAGAGAATTTGCTTCCTTAAATGAGCCATCAATATTAAGCTTAATATAGTTTGCTGGTGGCTTAATCCAGTTAATAGTGATAAGGATATGTTTGTGAATTGTTTATTCTTTTTCTGTGAGAAGTTTGTATTGTATAGCTTGGTTATTGGCATAATAAAGAGCCGATTTATTAGTGGTATTGTTAAAGATATTGTTATTCCTATTAGTCCAAATTACCCATATGACAAAAGGAAATAGATCTATCCAAGTGATAATACCATTCTTAATGGATATAATTTACTAATATTTCTTCTGCTCATGTCCAAACCGAGTTGAAGCCATAGATCTTTTAGTAACGACACGACTTGTCGTTTTGCATTTTCGAACCCCGTTCCCTTAAATAATACTTTCCGCACTTGCTTTAGCTAATTTATGACTTGCGGGGACGGGTGGTTCGGAAGTTAGAAGAGTTTTGAGCAAGAATAAGCCTAGTTGCTTCTTTAAGTTTCTTTAAAAAGGCCAAGTTTGACCTCGGTCAACATTTTGGGGAAACGGACCCAGAATCGTGATTTGACAATTTCTGAGAGTCCGTGGGGAAATATGGGACCTGGGCGTATGCCCGGAATCGAATTCCGAGGTCCCTAGCCCGAGTAATGAATCTTTATATGAAATTGTTAAGTTTAAGTTTGTAAGATTTAAATAAACCAAGAAATTATTGTTTTCCTAGGAATCGGGTTCGAATTTTGATTCCGAAACTTGGTACAAGTCCGAAATATCAGTTAAGACTTACCTGTAAAATTTGGTATCAATCCGAGTGGTTTAAGGGCGTTTTGACCCGTTAGGAGGAAATTTAGAACTTGAAGGTTCAATGATTTGAATCATTTGGTTTTGGGGTTGATTCCCTGATTTAGCATTGTTTTAAGCGTTTCGAGGGCTCGAGTAGGTCCGCCTCGTGATTTCAGACTTGTTGGTATGTTCGGGCGGGGCTCGGGAGCCCCGAGCGTCAAATGGTCGAGGTTCGAGTGAAGTTGAAAACTCAGGAAAAACCTTATCTGCTGCTTCTGTCATAACCGCTTCTGCGGCTCTTGGACCGCAGAAGCGGTCGTTTTATCGCAGAAGCGGAAGGGGCCAGGCCCAGGGGAAACCGCAGGAGCGGAGCCCTGACCGCAGAAGCGGTCCATCCGCCTAGGCCCAGAACCGCAGAAGCAGTAGGCTTTCCGCTTAAGCGGCCTCGCAGAAGCGAGGTTATGACCGCAAAAGCGGCTCATGTCCGCAGAAGCGGAAATCACTGGGGGCAGAAGGGTTCATTAATACGAACCCAAACTCATTTCTTCCACATTACTCTCAACACTTAGGCGATTTTGGTGATTCCAAAGAGGAGGTTTCAACATAACGTTGCAAGGTAAGTAATCCCCACTCATTTTTAGTTCAAATACATTAACATTAGGTAGATTTAACACTAAAAATTAGGTAAAATCAAGGGATTTGAGCTAGACCTAGGGTTTAATGAAAACTAAGGTTTTATCACATAAATTGCCATGTAGTGAACTAGAAATCATATATGTGTGATCCTTAGGTGATAGAGAACAACTTCCTTCGAAAAATCTCAGAATCCGGGCACGTGGGCCCGGGGTCGGAATTTAGGAAACTTGTGTTAATGGTTAGGAAATTGCTTAAATAGCTAGAATTCAACCTTGTAAGCCTTTATTTACTAGTTATTACTTTGTTTGATTAGTTTGGGATTGTCCGGCTTTGAATTAAGGACTTGGGCTCGTTCTTGGACATTGGGAGTGCACTTTGGAGCGAGGTGAGTTTCCTTTATAACCTTGTAAGAGGGAATTGTCCCCATAGAATTTTGAATGAGTAATTGTTGCTAAATGCGGGGGCTACGTACGTACTAGGTGACGAGAGTCCGTGCGTAGCTACTATATGATAATTGTTCGGGTAGTTTAGGACCCACGTCATGTCTAATTGGGGAATACCTCTTATTTTAAATTGCCAATATGATCATTTTGATTTGCTAGAGACTTGAGGAAATGAAAGGTGAACGTATGAGTTTGTTGAGCCTTGGTAGGAATTCCCTTAGACATGAGTAATTGTTTTTTTTTGGGCCTTACAATAAGAGCATACTGGATCAATGTTAATACCAATATAATTCAAATGGCTTCTAGTAGGTAGTCTATTATGAAACCATTTTCAAAGTAAGAACTTAAGCTTATTGGGGCAATTTAGGTCCCAAATCCACATAAAATCTAAATCACTGTTAGGGTGATTTTTTATTAGGGAATAGCAAGATTTGGTAGTAAACAACCCATTGGTATTAAACGACCAAGTTGGCGTGTCACAATTACTAGCATTAGGCATTATAGCCTTAATTTTGTTAATAATGTTAGCTTCTAGACCCGTGGAGATTTTAGAAAGATCCCAGTTATTGTTAATCCAAATATCATTTATAGTTAGCAAGTTATCCGTTTGGGTCAAGGGGCCAGAAATATATTGGCAAAGAGGAGGAGTATCGTGAATCCAACGACTATTCCAAACACTAGGAGTTGATGAATTATCGGGAATCCAGGTAATGCCCTTATTACAAACTTCCCACCCTTTCAAGATACTGTCTCATATGAAGGATGAGTTAGTAGAAGTCTTCCTTTAACCATGGAGTCCTAAAATTAATTTTCCCCAAGGAGAACAAGTGTATTAAGCAGTCTCCAAGAGAGATTGGCTAGACTTGCTAGATTATTACTCTTAGCCTTACGAATTCCCAGCCCACCCTCTCTCTTTTACCTAGTAATAGTATTCTAGTTAATTAGATGAAGTTTTTTAGAGGTGGCACTAGTTCCCCAAACAAATTTTCTTTGAATCTTATCAATAGTACTAAGGATCTTGCTAGGCAAAAAGGTGTATTGCATAATGACTAGGGAGGGAGTTGAGGCAAGGGGTGGCCAAAACAGATCTACCTGCCATACTTAAGCAGTTTGATTTCCAGGTTCCTAGTCTAGCAAGCATATTATCAAGAACAAATTGAAAATCATTTGCTCTAGGTTTCGAGTTAGTAATTGAAAAACCTAAATATTTCTCAAAAGAATTACTAATATTTATATTGAAAGTATTTGCTATGTTGGTTCCAATATGTTTAGGACAATTTTTAGAGATAATAATTTTAGACTTAGATTTGTTGATTGACTGACCAGACAAGTTACAAAACTGCTTTAAGCATTGTTTAATGGATCTCATAGATTTATCATTAATTTTGGACCGCGTTAGGTCATCTGCGTAAAAGAGGTGTGATAGTTGGTGATTATTTTTGCCAATGGTAATTGGGCTAGGAGGACCTAAATCCACCTTATGGTTAATTAATGTGGAAAGCATTTCCATACAAAGTATGAATAGGTATGGGGACATTAGATCACCCTGTCCTATACCCCTACTGGGCATAAAGTAGCCAGTCCTAGTACCATTAACCAAGATGACTATTCTGGTAGTTGTTACACAACTCATAATAAGCTTAATCATTGTTGACATGTGACTTTTGACCCTCCCCGAAATTTTACCCATTTTAGCATGTAAATATTTAGTTTAGGCCTAATATGGCCATTTCAACTAATTTTTACTATTTTACTTTATTTTATTACAAGAAATTAAAAAAAATTAATTACAAAAAAATAGGTTTATTAATATTTTATAGTCATTTTTAATCTTAAAAAAAAATTACAAAAAAATAGTACCCTATCTTTATTTTTATAATCTTGAAAACACACACACACACAAAAAAAATAGTTTTATGTTTTATAGTTTAGTTCAATTAATTAAAATTAGTTTTATAGTTTTATATTATAATTGTACATAATTTTAGAAGAAAAATTAGTTTTAGGTTGGTTTATCCCGTTTTTATAAATCTTATAGTCCATTTTTTTAGTCTTTGGCCCAAAATCCCTAGCCCATAGTTCCTAGGTCCATACCCCTAACCTAATCCCTACCCTATATAATACTACCTACACCACAAACACACCAGAGAGACATACAAAATACGCCTGGAAAAAGGATACAGTAGCGCCGCAAAACAGGGACCCTTCCCCATCGTTCGGCTACAACCAAATGACAACCCCCCGTCTTCTTCTCTAACACAAGAATCAGCCAGCAGCCATCGCTCCCTCACCCATCCTCGCTGTCATAGACGAGAAAAGCACACACAAAACAAAGATTGTGATTTTTGGTTCGTCAAAGTTCGATTCGAATCTGGACTGTTGTTTTGCTCGGTTAAATTGCTTGTTTTCGTTTCGAAGTCGATTATTCTAGCCTAAATAGAAAGAGTCGCTGGAGGTTCGAAGGTTCCGTCTTTGTTTCCGGTCGAGTCTGTCCGTGTCCAGCTTCCATGACCTTCATTAGGACTGATTCTGTCGTCATTTTCGGCAATTAGGTATGTAAATAATCATCTGTTTTTTTACTTCAAAACTATGAATGAAAAATCTGAATAATTAAAGCCATATTCCTGACTGATTTCATAGATGCACGATTGAATCTGATTATGGTTTCATTAGTTTTAGTTTGTCGCTCATTTTGGCATGAATGTTAAACTGGAATTAGTCTCTGTTTAAGTGTAGTTTGTTTGATGCTCTGTTAGGCCTGTTTGTGAAATAGTGATGCTACTGTGGTTTGAAATTTCTAGTTCATTTCTTCATTGTTAGTTGTAGAAGTGTTTCTATTAATCTATTAGTGTTGGCATTTTGGGATATTGCTTGGAGGATTTTTACTGTTGCATATTAATCGTTTGATGCAAGCACAATGTACTACATGGAACGTGATTTTCCTATAAATGATCCATCTTGATGATAGTGAAATGGCTTTATATATATGCCTCATCTTGTATTATGTAGTTCCAACGCTAAAGGATTCCAATTTGTGGAAGCATTCTCTAATTTCGGGCTTCATCGGTAATATAATAAGTTTGGATTCATCTATTTTTGCTTATAACAATTCTTTAAGTCATGATTTTATAATGAAGCTCATATTTGGAATAAATAATTCGTGAATATCGTAGTTTGCT
>NW_017675247.1:0-3439 GCF_001879085.1 Nicotiana attenuata | reverse complement strand
TCTTTTCTTCTTTAGAAGTACTTTTTTTGTAAAATGTTAATAAAAATTTTGAAAAATTGAAGTCCAAAATATTTTGCTTTCCTTAGAATTACTTTGTAAATAAATAAAAGCTCAGAAATTCAAAATATTTTCTTAAAGAAGTCCCTCTTTCGAAAATTAAGAGGTTACATCCAAAATTCAAAAATATTTCTTTTTTTTCCTTAGAAAAAGAGAAAACAAATGAAAAACTCAAACAAAAATATTTTCTTTTACTTTTAAAATTCCCAAAGTTCAAATAAAAAAAAAACGGAATTTTCAGAAGTCTTTCTTTCAAAAATAAAATCAAAATCAAAAATTCAAAAAAAATTCCTTTTCTTCTTTTAAAGCATTTTTTTTAGAAAATTCCAAAAAGAAAATCAAAAAATCAAATGTTTTTCTTTTGCCTTAAAGATCCATGGTCTGAGTTTTATAAAAAAAAAAAGAGTTAGTATACTCAATTCCCAATCTGCCCGAACTACGCTGGTTTGATTCTCACCGGACGTGAGATACGTAGGCAACCCTCATCGGGTCCAACCACCCTTTTGCAAAAATAGCCAAAAATACCAAAATTTTAATTTTGTCACAAAATAAGTCAGGTGATGCCATTCTTGTTTAAAATAAGTCGAATGTCCCCAAAAGGGCGCCGGAAGGCTATTTTGCAAGAACAACCACCTTGAGTCATTTTTTTTTTTAAAAAAAAAAAGAGGGTTTGCGGGCACAGCCTTAAAATCTCCCTCCCGGAAGTGCTGAAAGGCCGTATCTGCAAAACCGAGTCTTTGTTTGCTTAAATAAAATTTTTGAAAAACATAGCCACTTTTCCTTTTAGGTCAAAATAAGTCATTAAAATACTCCTTGGATTTTGAAAATTGAGTCCGAAAAATATTTTTGCTCAAAAATCCAAAACATTTTCGTAAAAATCCCTCTTCCGAAAATTAAGAGGCAACTTTCAAAATTCAAAAAAAATATTTTTCTTTCGTGTTTAGAAAATAAATGAAAATTCAAACAAATATATTTCTTTTTTACTTCCAAAATTCCCAAAGTTTCAATAAAACGAAAAGGTAGAAGTCTTTCTTTCAAAAATTAAAAAGAAAAATCAAAATCAAAATATTTTCCTTTTTCCCTTCTAAAGCATTTCTTTCAAAAATTCAAAAAAAGAGTTAGTTTCTTTACCTTATTTGCAAGAACTACGCTCTGATTCATGCGGGGTCATGATACGTAGGCAATCTCCATAGGATTCGACCGTAACCCTAAAAAAAAACGAGGGAAGGAAATAAAAGAAAAGCAAGAGAGGAAAAGAAATGCAAAAAGAGAAAATAAGGAATCGAGAGAAAGACCATGGCAAAAGGAAAAGCAGAAAATGAAAAACAGAGGGAAAGGAAAAATGAGAGAAAAACAAAAAGAGAAAGAAAAGCAAGAAAAACAAAGAGTGGAAATCAAAAGAAGAGAAAATAGAAAAGAAAAGCCGGGATGACGCATGCAACCAGTGCAAACATGTAGACATCCGTTTAACTGTATAGGTGCATCACACCCCAATGTGCGATTACCTATCTGTTACTTGTCTCAAACTAACCGTGTGTTGCTGTCAATTCCAGCTTAGCTTTTAGAAACGGTGGTTGGTTGTGGTAAGCTGGCATCGCATCAATACTTTACCAGATCGAAAGGAAGTGTGGAAATGTCTACAGAAATGACTTTGCCCGCAGTTCCCATCTCTAAGGACAGCCCCATCTCAGGGATCCCGGCATCTGAGTCTGGCACAGCTGAAGAGAACCTGATACTACGTCTCCGAATCATGGAGATGTGGGATGCCTGGACTTATGGAAGGGAGCCTCCAAGCGCCATCCCTGGATTTCCTGAACTATTCCCTAGATCTGGGGGTACCTCCAATATCCCCATCAGCCACCCTCATACTCCTTTGGGACAGCCTACCATGACCGCTCACTTCGTCGGAACACCTTCTGAGGTCCGCCCCCAGGTGTTCCGGGCAGGAGCAGCTCCTAACATCTTCATTGCTCCACCATGCTCTGCTACAACACAACCCTCACTGCCAAGGCCCGCCTTTAATCCCTCAGCTTTCACTTTCCAAAACCCTGTCTTTCCAGTGGATCCTCCTCAATATCCCACATATAATTACTCTCAGCCACCACCATTTGAGCTTACACCGGGGCAGGATAAAACTCCCAAAGCTCCTGAACAAGATTAGATGGCGAAAAGAATGAGGAGCCTTGAGCAGAGCTTGAAGAATATGCAAGGCTTAAGCAGGCAGAAAAGTGTTTCTTATACTGATTTGTGCATGTTCCCTCACGTGCACCTGCCCATGGGATTTAAAACGCCAAAGTTCGAAAAGTATGACGGGCATGGCGATCCTATTGCCCACCTCAAAAGATATGCAACCAGCTACGCGGGGCCGGCGGAAAGAAGAGTTGTTGATGGCTTACTTTGGAGAAAGCTTAGTAGGCATTGCCTCAGAATGGTATATGGACCAGGATGTCTACGATGGCACATTTGGGACGATCTAGCCAGAGATTTTGTAAAGCAGTTTCAATACAACATCGACATTGCGCTAGACAGGAACTCTTTGGCGAATTTGAAGAAGAAACCCTCGGAAAGTTTCAGAGAATATGCTATTAAGTGGAGAGAACAGGCATCAAGGGTGAAACCTCCCATGGACGAGGTAGAAATGGTCACTGTATTTCTTCAGGCCCAGGAAGCGGATTATTTCCAGAACATGATGTCGGCCATGGGCAAACCTTTTGCAGAGGCGATTAAGATTGGGGAAATGGTAGAAAATGGTTTGAAGACAGGAAGAATTTTGAGTCAATCGGCCATCAGGGCAACCTCCCAAGCCATCCAAGGCGGGTCTGGAGGAATGGCCAAAGGTAATAAGAAAGAAGAAACGGTTATGGCAGCATCAGGGGCAAGAAGATACCGTGCTCTTAGACCTGTGTTTTCCGAAAGAACCCCTCAACAGTACTACTATCCTCATCCTGATATGGCTTATGCTTCCCCACCTTATGCGGTCATGAATGCTCAACCTTTCGCCTGACCGCAACCACAAGCCAACAGAAATCAACCTCCATTCCAAAGAAACCAACCTCCTCACCAGAACCACTATAATCTCCATCCTCTGCAGAATAACTTTCGTCCTCCGGAACCACCCAGGAGACCAAACTTTACCCCAATTGGTGAATCTTACTCCAGTTTATTCCCGAAACTTGTCCAAATGGGTCTACTGCAGCCGATTCCTCAGAACAGATAAAACCCGGCATTGCCTGCCTACAGAGCTGGTGTCAGGTGTGCATACCATTCAGGGGCAGAGGGCCATCATACAAATGACTGTTGGACTTTGAAACAAGCGGTGGAGAACTTAATAGAGCAAGGGAAAATTGTGCTGAGGGATGAGGATGTCCCAAATATGACCAAT